>NW_009214182.1:0-10540 GCF_000690835.1 Fulmarus glacialis
CACACCCGCGGGGCCTGGCTGGTGAGCGGTGCTCACACGTAGGATCCGCTTGTGAACCGTGGGTCAAGGGGCTGCCGTGTGCTCCTCACCCCGGCCGGGTAACGCCGTTTTCCCACCGCGACCACCTCTTCGGGTGGTCCTTCCATAGGAGCGGAGGTGACCCAGACCTCCGATGCACACACGGCAACGCCCGTTCATGAGGACAAACCTCTACTGCTGTCCCAGGGGCCCTCCAGTAACATGGCTTTGGGGCTGCTGCCTTTTCCACAAGGGTCCCCCCGGTCCCAGGCGGGTTATGGGTGGAGGGAGAGAAAGCACTTCTGGGTGACAGCAAACCATCTCATCCGCTGACTTCCCCAGACGCCTGCCCGTGTCAGGCCAGAGGACAGCAGGGGGGAGGCACAGGCTGGACCACCATCCCAGCAGGCTGAGCACAATTTGTGAGCCAGAGTTAGGCATGATATAAATCTCATTTACTGCAACATAACCCCCTTCCCTCTTGTTCAGTGCAGAGAGAAAGCAGATTATTGTCTCCTTCCAGCCTTGTCCTTGCCTCCCTTCGTTTCTCCTGCGGCCACCACCAACCAGCTCCTTCAGGCTGAGCACACACCTTGCATTCCTTCCTATTTTCCTCACTCCCTTCTGAATTGTCCCAAAATTTCCTCCCTCTCCAAGGGCATGGTGCCCACTGCTGAGCACATTTGTCCAGCTGGTGCCTTCCCAGTGTCGGGATGACTTCACATAGTGGCCTCTGCTGCTCCTGCTGCCACAGCCCAAGCTTTGTTAGCTTATTTAGCAACCCTCTGGCCCTGCTGACTTGGGTTCAGCTGCAGCTCCACAAGGCCTCCTGGGCCAGGCAGCACAGGATGGCTGCCTGGGCACTCGCTGCCTTGTTCCCTTTGTGCAGCTGGTCCTCCCTGCTTGGCCCCCTCCTCAGTTGGCTTCTACTGCCTGAAACCACATCCCCCAGCAGCCATGAGCACTGGGAATCCCAGTCCCACTAGCACTCACCTCCCACACCAGACTGGTGTTGTCCTCTGCTAAACTCAGTCAGTTACTGCCTACTCTGTCGCCTTGGTTAATAAAGATGATATGGGCAAAGCCAGCGCAGCCCCAACAAGACCCATCCTGTCACTGCCAGGACGGAGCTACAGAGACATCAGCCAGCTAGGTGAGAGAGAGGCAGCCAGTCTTCTTCAAGAGCTAGGCAGAGCACTCAGCTGTCAATCCTGCTGAGGACCAGTGCAGGTGTTTGGGATGAAGGGAGTGCGATTTATTCCACGTGGGAAAGCTTTTTCTGGCAGGTTGCTGCTCCCTGCACATCGTTCACATGCTGCAGCATGAGGGGCAGTCCCATGCCATGGAGGGCAGCACCAGAGTCCCCACCAGCAGCCGCCCACTGAAAGTTGCCAGGCTCTTTGCAGTTAAAGCACTGCATGTTGAGAGGAGTTGGGTGAGAGACCTTGGGAACACTCCCACCTCTCAGGGCCTTCTAGCAGGGACAGAAAATGTAGATATCCCATGCAGATAATTTAGGGAAAGTCCAAGGGGTGGGGCTGGGGGGACAAAACTGGATTAGCAGTTCAAACTTACATCCTCAGCACTGGTTAACAGTCATGTAACTCATACCTGTCCAGGGGAACTCACCCTGCCTGTTCCCATCAGGCGTGGAGCAAACTTCAGAGATGAGACACGATGAGATCAGGGACCTCCAGAGCAAAACCTTGACCATCTCTGACACTTCCTGCAGAAGTATCCCTCTCCCTCAGGTGCCAACTGCTGACATTTTGGTGTTGTTTTCCCCTTAGTCCCTGGCTGACTCACATTAGCACCCACATGCTGCAGAGGAGAGACCCTGTCCCCAAGGGTGAAAGAAATGTCCGTGATAGATCCAGCAGCACCAGCGGAAGAGCTGGGTCCCTGCACCTGAGGACTGGCACCTCCTGAGATCCAGACATGAGCCCCAGGGAGGAAATGCAGAACAAGGAGTCCTACCATCTTTGGAAACCAAGGCAGGGACCCTGTGGGCACCAAAGAGCTGTCCTAGTCTTACCCCAGCATGTCTGAGCTCACTCCACTGATTTTTGGGGGAATGGTGTTGGCCAAGTCCTGGCTAGAGAGCAGAAGGGCAGATTCCTCAGGAGCTGCAAATGATTCACCACCTTTCTACCTTTGTCCACCAGTTTTCTCTCACCAAACCATTGTTTAGATAAAGGTCATTTGTCCGCAGTGCAATTATATCAACTCAATCTGCACAGTACTTGTTTTCCTCTACTCATTCCTGACCTTGTCATTCCAAATAATCCACGAAGGTCCCATTTTATAGTTAGGAAAACAAGATAAGAAAGGCTCAGGTGGTCATTTGAAAAGCCAGAGGCTGGTATGAGTTTTCGGATTAGATGCTACATGTGCTTGATATTCAGGGATGAGCCAATCACCTGGTTGAGCCAGCTCCTTAAGGATAAACTTGACTGACTGAGAAAGAGGAGGTGAAGGAGGAGTTGGGACCCTACCAGTCTCTGGCAACATTGCGTGTTTGCACACCAGCTACCTGTTTTCTGTGTTCCAGCGCTTTCCAGACTCAGTCTACCCCAGCATTCAGGCATGCTAGCTGGTATCCTGGGGTCCCTGTGGGGTGCTCTCAGCATATTACAGAAGCTGTGATCAGGTGGGGACATCCTCAGGAGGACAACATTGCAGTCCCTTTCTAGTGGTTTGAGAGGTGCCATCCTGACAGGCATCCATCCCCCAGAGCTGCACAGCCCGACGTCACACACGCAACCGAAGCTTTGCTGGTGCAGGACAGGGTAAGCTTGCCTGGATTCTCCCTGTGTGTTATTTTTTCTGTTCAGGCAGGCTCTTCAAGCTTTTGCTAATCTTTATACATAATTCCTTTTGCAAAGTTGTTATTCCCAAGGTACAACACAGAGCCAGCAGACTATTTAAAAGCAGAATGGCACAATGGACAAACAAAGCAAAACCTCAGAGCTAAGGTGTCCCCAGTGCCAAGCAGAACCAGACGGTTGCTCCATGTGTCTTTCCTATGCTACTATTTCTACATCTGCAGTTTTCTCTGCTCGCAGCAGCATGAGGTTGTGAGCACACGCTCCACTGTTGCCCCCAGACCCTTATCTGCAGAACTGCTATCTCACCAAGTTACTCTCCCACTGTATGTTTGGACAGTTGACTCTTCCCCTCAAGGTAGAACTTTGTACTTGTCTAGTGAATTGCATCCTATTTATTTCAGTCCGTGTATCCCATTTGCCAAGATCTTATTGGAAATCTAAGCGGGGTGACCTCCAACACATTTTCCACTCTTCCTAGTCTAGTACAGTCTGGAGAAGTAGGAAGCTTGATCTGTCTTCCATTACATATATCAGCAGGGTTATTCAGAGTAGCTGTATACAGGTATGGATCCCAGAGCTGTTCCAGCAACCCTCAGACTGAAAGTGGGTGCTCTTAGTCCAGCTTCCCAAAACCTCCATAACCATCCTCATCTAGGTAAAATTAGGAGGGTAAGAACAGTTGTGATAATGTTATGTAACACTATACCAAAAACCGTACAGTTCTGCTACTTCGCCCTTACCTTACTTTCTTTTCTCAAAGACTCAGGGATAAAATCGCCTGGCATTATCAACTAGAGAAAGTTGAAGTAACTTCTGTGCCAACCTGGGTTGTTCTTGAAGCTTATACCTGAATTCTGTGCAAATGTGACCCCCTCAAACACAGCTTGGATAAAGCAAAACGCATACGTTCCAGAACACGCCGCATGCCTGCTGTGTGAATGCGTGAATGTGTGAATGCATGTGGTGGTCGATCATCTGCTGCAGCTCTCCAGTGCCGTGAGGACCAGACGTTGTAAGAGACCTTAGTAGATTGACTTTTTGAATGAGGCTTCTATGTTAGCAATGTCACAAGACTTAAGAAGTAAAACGAGGACACTTTAAAAAGGTAATCAGAAATAGCTTAGAGTAGATACTGGGCTGCAGGGTCCCTTCAGTGTTACCGGCCCAGGATTTCTTTTATGCTTGCAACAGGTCTCTCCCCCTATTAACACTCCAAACACAAACAGCAGGTTAACACGGGGCATTTTACCTACCAAAACTAATATGAACCCAGAGGTCTGCAGCCTTTTTCTTTAAGTGAGGAAGCAGATGTGGAAAGGGAAGAGTGTGTTTCCAGCTCCGATCTTTAAAGGAGACAGGGTAGACAGGTTCTTTAAAGACCTGGAAAGGCAGCAAAACCAGGCAGGCAGGTAAGGGCTTCATTCCCAGCAAGGAGACCTAAAAATGTTCCTGACCAGAAACGTAACAGCTTGTAGAACCTCTCTCCTTCAGGACTCTGAATGTCCTTTCCTTGGCCAGCCATGCACACTGCCGCAGCCTGTCACACGTCACGGTGGGGAGGCACTCTGCTCAGGTGGGAATCCTGAAGGATTTTTAGCGGTGAACGGACTTGGACAAAGCTCACAAGTACCACCCCCGTTTTATAGACCAAAAAAATGCTGCTCACAA
Organism: Fulmarus glacialis; assembly: GCF_000690835.1. Classification (NCBI taxonomy): domain Eukaryota; kingdom Metazoa; phylum Chordata; class Aves; order Procellariiformes; family Procellariidae; genus Fulmarus; species Fulmarus glacialis. Next base: position 4,515 of record NW_009214182.1, read on the forward strand.
GATATAGCTTTTCACTGGGATAAGCAAAGAGGGAAAGGAGGAAAAGCAAGGTGGGCTTCTGGAGGAATGCAAAGACAGCTCTCTGCTCTAGTCCCATTGCCCAAGAGGAAAGAAAGCATTGACTTTAAAGGAGACTGAGGTATGGATGTAGGCAAAGTTGGGGGTGGCAGACAGGGAGAGGCACACCCCATCTTTGAGGTTTTCCTTTGTGTGCCACTGCTAAACCTAGAGCAGGGAAGGTTGGGGCGAGGGTCCAGCAAGTTTCCCCTTTGTCCTTCCTGCTTCTCATAGCAGCAGCATGTATGCATTCTCAGGGCAGCCCCACCAGTTTCTCCCTGCCAGGGTATGCCTGCTTCCCCTAACAGGAGTCTATCAGAAACCTCTCCAGAAGGAGAAGAAATATCTGGGATTCAGACGGCAGCTCGGAAGGGAGATGTCTCCCTGATCTCTAGACCCCAGGTTATTTTTAACTTTGGGAAACCAGTTTTGTTCTCTTAAGTGTTGGGCAGGCTCCAAATGCCCAGGCTGCTGTTGCAGCAAGGAAACAGGGTAGAAAGCAACGATGCAGAGCACACACACAAAGAGGATACACAGTGGCATGGGACACCGTGCTCTGCCCAACAGGAGCAGCAGCAAACTGACCTTGGACGTGCCCTCCTCCTTTCCTGGTGCTGCAGTTTGCCCCTGTGCTGACTACGTGGCAATCTGTCCCCGGGGCTCACGCTTACAGCCCTGCAGCGTCCCCTCTCTCCCCACACCGATGGAGATCCACCCTTAGATGCAGCTGGCATCTTAGATGTGTTAGCTGCATCTAAACCTGGGTGACACCATGGAGCAGGAGACAGCGTGGCACTGCCCACGCCACCTAAGCTGGGTCAGAAGATCTGCCACTAGGAGGTGGCATTTCCCCAGGTCCCTCCTTGGTGCTTCCACGGTGCCGGCAGCAGGGGATGCTTGAGAGGGTGGTCTCAGCCTGAAGAGAAGGGGCAGGAGGTGTGGGCTGCAGGTGTGGGAAGGAAGGCACAGAAGGCCTGGAGGAGGAGAAAGGACAGCTGAGATGACCGGAGCATCCCGCAGAAGGGAGGCTGCAGAACCGCAGAGGGTGTCGCTGCCCAGCGAACGCAGGCTGGGGAGGGTGGGGAAGGGCGCTCAGCATGGCGGCTCCTGGGCACCTGGCCTGCCATGTCTGATGTGGGTAGAAAGACACCAGAGAACACCAGTGCCGAAGAGAGGGTGGCAACACAAAGACCGCTGTGTTCCTCTGCTCCCCATCCCTTTCTCCCCCTCCTCTCCCAATTTATTTACCCGAGTTCAAAAGACAGCCTCACAGTCCCGAGGGGCTGGCTGAAGTGGCCAAGGGGTGGGCTGTGAGGTCATCTTTAATGAGGGCAAAAATCCAGTGTCAACAATGCTGCCCATTGTATGGCCCTGTTTAGACAATACCGGCTGGGTTCTTGCTGCTGGCAGCCCGAGGGCTGGGAGCGAAGCCTGTTTGGGGTAACAGGAGGGGAGGAGGATGGGCAGGGGGTCTGGCACTGAGTCAGGCAGCAAGGGATGGGACAAAGTGCAGAGATAAGCACCCTATCCCAGTCATCAGCGTGTTATCAGCCTAATTCTCATTGCTGACAAGATTACTGCATCAATGGCAGGGAATTTAGCCATCCTGGTCACAGCCTGGAGGCCCATCACACCAGTTACACCCATTCTGACCCTGGCAATGAGACACTAGTGATTTCTGCTACCTTACCGCCTCCCTCTAACCCCCCATTTCCCACTCAGCAGCAGTGGGGTGGCAAAGTGAGCACCAGCTTCTTCTTTCAGCCCTGGCGCTTCCCCAGGCAGTTGTGGGAAGGCAGCTGGGGTTTTGGCCACTGCTGCTCTTCTGGGAGCTCCCAGCAGCAGCTGTTAGCTGAAGAGCCCAGGTAACCCGAACTGAATTCAGCCATGCTTTAAGGGTGAGGATGGAGCAGGGGATCTTCAGGAGTTTGTGGGATCCACTGAATTTATGGAGCAACAGAACATGTTTTGGGGGGAAAAGAAAGCAAACAAGTGAGCGAGATGATGCCAGTTCTTGTAAACATCTCACCTTTGGTAAATGCCAGGATAGCAGACTCCTCAAGTCGCGGTTTCTGGAGCCAGGTGACTACGCAAAAAGGACAGCCATTTGCTACTTCTTCTGGCCAAGGAAGAGTGTGTGAAAATATAACACAGGGTCACCAGATTCCAAAAGAAAGCACAGGGGAGAAAGCAATATTAAAGAAGGGTGGCAACCCCACGAGCTGGCATCTGATCCCCTGGCATCTGAACTCCTGTGACTGACAATCCTGAAAGACCTGCAGCTGCCATCACCTTTCAAGCAGGCATTAACTCTGAACTCCTGTAGTCTGAGACAGGTTTTGTCCCATTCTGTAGCCGTGGGCCACTGCCTCATTTCTCTGCAACACATTACTGTGCCCAGAAGCCAACCTGTCAAAACCAGGGGTACCATCAACCTCTGAAACTGCTGGCAGCACTGGTGAACAACGCTGGTGTTCATCTGCTCTGCAGAGAGGGCTCAATGCCTTTGAAGAGCAGATTCTTTATGAGGGGAAGGAGAAGAAAGAAAGGAGGATTGGTGAAACGACAGAAAACCACCCCTGCACTTCTCCTTGGATGAAAGGCCCATGGCATGATTATCCTATCCCTAAAAAAAGCTCTAAAGCTGGAATTGCTTCATACTTCTTCGGGAAAACAATGCAAGAGATGCAGAAAATAATCCTAGGAAAATTTTTGCAAACCTTTATTTTTGGCTGAGGGGAAGGAGTAGGGGTCAGCTCTTTCCCCAGTTTTCAGCTTATTCCCTCTTTATTTGAGTCTTCTCTTCTTTTTTTCAACTTCCAGTTGTGAAATAGAAGAAAAAGAAAAAGAGGGAGACAGGGAATGCTGTTAAAAAAGATAAACAAACAACATGAAACAAACCTTGCAAAGCCCTTGCAGCAAGCTTTTTTGTGCGTGTGGCTTTTTCAACATTTTTGGAGGGGGTAACTGAGGAGATTCACGAAAATTTCCAAGATGTTGACACCAGATGAAACCTCCTTGCAAAACTTACTGCTAAATGGAAAAGCAGTACTTCTTCTTCTTTTTTTTTTTTTTTTGAGGAGAGAGCAGGAAGGAAAATGTTTTGGTGAAACGTCCTTAGCTTAGCCTTGATGCTTTTCTTCTGCACCGTGGCACTGTGGTAGCAAAACCAGGCTGGTTACTGCATCCCAGGAGAGGAATGCAACCGTTCTTTCTCATACGGGCTCCATTCACAGATAGTGTCTTGTGATAAACCCCACTGCTGGTTTGTGCCTCTCTTTTCCCCAACCTGGATAAAAAACTGTGAGACCCTCTGACAAAAAGTACTCTGCAAGAGCTTTTCCCTAGCACAGTGACACAGCTGGGTCATGAATCTGTGGGGAGGACTTCTCAGAAAGGTGGAAACAGCCTTGTGTTAGACTGTACGTTTCTAAAGAAACCCTGTGCTGAAGTTCATGGCGTGTGCTGCCCGTGGCGTGGCTCTGCACATCACTGCCCTGAGCCCTGGCATTGCATCAGTGCATTTATGAAAGACCACGACCTCAGGCAGCAGTCACCAGACGCAGAAGAATTGAATCAGTTTCCTGAGGACGATGGCTGAAGCTGAACCTTTGCTAAGCAGTGCTGGTGAACTCCAGCAGCGACGTACTTCTGCTGAAGACTCAGCTGGGCAGCTCTCCCTGGAAGGAGGGAAAAGCCTGCCTGGAGAGATACAAACCAGAGCAGGAAAAGCCCAGTTTAAGCTGTATTGCTGTGTCTATAATAGACATTTCTGCTTTCCCACCTGTGCTGCCCAGTGATCCCCCCTTTTGTCTCAAGCCTTGAGCTGCAGAGCTGAGGCAGGGGTCTGCAGCAGAGGCCCAGATGGGCAGGGCCCGGTGGTGGGGACCAGGGGTGCGCAGGGTGCTGGCCATCGCCCCCGCCAGCAGCTCTCCAGGGGAGGGAGCCTGGCTGGCACGGCGCAGCCAAACCTCCAGCCAGCAAAGGGCCAAAAAGCCTTTTGACAGGCAAGGCTGGAGCTGCTGCAATCTAAACATTGGGAAAGCAAACTACCCTGCTCAGCTCGCCAAGATGTCAATGCCTGAACCTCGTGGCCACATTCAGAACCATTAACCTGTTTCAAAAGTGATCAGAATGCCAGCTGGAGAAGCTGACTATGCTGTGAAGGGCCTTCCTCAGGGCTGTCCTTAGCACATAAGACTTGAAACCTGCCAGGCAAGCACAGCCCCGATGATGGTCAAGATCCATCTCTCCCTCTGTACACGAAAAAAATGTGATGGTCACCTCCCAGGATAACTTGGCAGGGGAATATTCAGAAAACTTATTCCTGTTGTGTAGGAGCATCCAGACACAGCGTTAATTTTAGCAGATGACAAAGTCTAGCTGCCCTGTAAGTTCCCTCTTAGCAGTGCTCCATGTCTGAGGAAAGAAACTGCTGGGAAAGGAAAGGGCTCTGGTGGGTATAAGTATCTGCAAAACTGCAAACCTTGAATTCCCAAAAGCCTCATTGTCACCCACTGGTAGCATTGCCAGTTCGCCCCCTGGTTCGTGGCACTGAGATTATTTTCCCCATGTGGCATGAGCTGCAGATTATTTTTTAAAATCAACAAGTACAACCTCCTTCTTTGTTTTTATTTATTTCCTTTCTGTTTTGCTTTTGGAAATAGCAGGATTCAGATTTCCTTAGGGTAGTTTTTAGCACAGTTTATAGTTCTTCCAACACTCACATAGAAAGTAGGTAGAAACTTTAATTAAAACATGATTTCTCCCCAGTGTTCAGTAGCCCTCAGTGTTGTTAACCAAACATTTAAAGGAAAGTCTTAAAAGGGACGGTTAAAAGTCCCTCTCTGACTCATGTCAGCTTTTACCATCTAGGAACATCTTCTGATATGGGCTCTCTGTTTTAATACTGTGTCTCAGAAAGTAGGCAAGACTCGAGTTCCTAATGTAAAACTAAAACACAGACTCCTCTCAGACCTCTTCATCCATCACAGTGAAATGAAAAAGGAGAGACATATTTTTCCCCCTTTGCTGGACACCTCTAAATCCAGAGCACAATGGAGCTACTGTTATTTTTCATTGTCACTTTCCCCTCCCAGTGATTACAATGCAGCTCACTTTTGACAGCGGCCACTGCATCAGCCCCGCTATGTCTGAGCAGGATCAGCCCAGGGGCGGATTCTGCAAGATCTTGGTTGCCCGTCTGCACCTCGTGTGGCCAGCTCCGTCGCTGCAGGATAGCTGCCTGAAAATGATACGTGTCAGGGGATATGGGCTCACTTCAAAATGGCCTTTGACATCCCTGTTCCAGAATGACTCATATGTCAGTGGGGAGCACAGATTGAACATGGGACACACCGTGAGTGGGGGATGGAGCTGAAACAGGTCCTGGCTGGGGTGATGGCACTAGGGCACCCCAAGCCTTGCTGCTAAACAGCTGAGGATGCCTGCCATGGTGACCACACGGTGGGGTTAGGAGAGCTGCCTCCAGCCCCTACCACCGTCAAGGTTTTGTTTGTAAGGGCCCTCTTTTTCACTTTTAATGGTGAAGGTGTCCTTGGGATAGAGCTTGGATTTTCCTGTTGCTGGCATTACCGGCTAGCGAGGAGGTTGTTATGGAAAATAGCTGATAGCAAACCGAGCTGCTCCTTTTTCCTTCTGCCCTCTGCCAAAGGGACTGTTTTCTGGAGAAAAATGGCCAGGATTCTTTTTAAAACGTTACAGCCAACGTTTTCCAGACTGTTTTTGCATATCAAGATAAACACCTACATAGATATACATGCTTATCCGGATATACAGTTGTGGGCGTGCTTTTCTTTGCAGAGATGTATGATTTATGTATACATGTATATCTATGAAATGCTCCCCATACAGATCCCCTAATCAGATTAGACGTTTTACGCTGAAGCCCCTTCTTTCCCCGGCGCACTCCGCAGCCAGCTGGGGAAGGGGTGCGGGGCTCCCTCGCC
>NW_009214183.1:0-1213 GCF_000690835.1 Fulmarus glacialis
TATATATTATTTTTATATATTATATCCTCTCCCTATCTTTGGGAGAGGATAATGATTTTTGCTTTCTGCTTATTTCCTCCATTATCTTAATTAACATAGATTCAAGCTATAAGGCGAGGGAGACATGCATGTGCAAGTACCACGGAAGTCAATAGGAGTCCTTTTGTGTGCGAAAAGTTAAACATGCAGGTGTGTTTGCAAAGACCGATGCTTTACCAGCACACATATGTCAAAATTCCTTGTAGCAGAGTGGAGGTACTGCAGAAGTGCAAGATTCCTGTTGGCAGACCTTCACAACATGCCTCGCAAATTAAGAAAACAGAGCATTGCACTTTCAGCGTCAAGCATTTTTTCCTTGAAGCTGGTAACAAACAGAACCCGTTGCTGTTTGGCTTTGCTCGTTAAAAAGGAAAGTATCTAGTATCATCAGTATTTACTATTGGCCGTTGAATAACACAACACCATGAAAACGAAACACCTGGCCACCTTCACTCACATTAGATGAGGCATGCTCCTCTGAGTCATGCTTTAAGGGTGGGCTAGTGTTTGCTTGGACAGACATTCCCAAAATGGCAAGATCTTTCTGCTGACCTTTTAACTGACTTGAAATAATTTTTCTTCCACATGGCTCCCGGCTTAAATTGTTTGTTTGATCAGTTCTGTCATGCTTTAACCTTCAAGATTATTTTACCTCACTATATACATCTCATAAGGCTTTTGGCTGCCAGTAATAGATTTATATTGGAGAGCAGATTTAGAGGGTTTTACCTCTTTTCCCCAAAGTCCCTGCCCCTGCTCTGTTTTCCCCCACTCCTTGACCCTACACAGTAGTTTAACACTAGAGAGGGTAGTTTAACACTAGAGAGGGTTGTGTATCAGGTGTATGCTGCTCCTTGTTCACAGCCCTCCTCTTCCTCAGGCCATAGGACCTCCAGTCACATCAGGACTCCATCAGCCCTTTCTAACCCTCTGCGGTATCGAATACTAGGGGCAAAAGCAAAGACACTGAAAAACAGTCCACACCCTTTGTAATATTTAGCATTTTTTCCTTCATCTTCTCCTTATCTGTTTAGATTTCAAACTCTGTGGTTCTCAAGTTTTTCTACTGTAAATCACCTAATACATTTGTCATATTAGTAGGTGTCGTGGTTTAACCTGGCAGGCAGCCAAACTCTCACTCCCCCGCCCCCCGGTGGGATGGGGAGAGAATCAG
>NW_009214184.1:0-345 GCF_000690835.1 Fulmarus glacialis
AATGAAGTTGTACAAAAACAGATACAACCAAGGAAAAATAAAATTTCACAGGTGATAAATTTTTCCAATTTCCCTGGCAGAATTCGATAGGATTGTTAAATTAAGAGTGAAGGTGTCTGTTAGGAAGCAACGAGCAGTGATGGGTAATTTTATAGAGTGGAAAATTGAATCAAATTGCTACATTAAAACACAGCTCCTCTGAGAATCTGCCCAACGCCCAGGCTGCTCCGGTGCAGCGGTGGGGTGTACGGCCCGCCGGCTCCCCGGCCATGCCCGGGGCTGGGGCTGGGGGCTGCTGTGGGGCTCTGGACCCCGGGTGTGGGTGCCCAGGGCTGCCCACGGGGG
>NW_009214185.1:0-4518 GCF_000690835.1 Fulmarus glacialis
GCGGGAGGTGGGTCATGCCTGCAGCTATAATAACGTTGCCAAGTGTGTGCGGTAATATCACAATTACACGTCATATAACATGGCCGCACACTGAGTTTGATGCAGCTGGCACGCTGGGTTTCTCCCGAGCAGTCCTTGCAGCCGTGAATTGGGGTCGGTTCCCAGAGGCAGCGGTCAGGTTTGCAGTCCGCATGCAGCGCAGCAAGGCGAGGAACCAGCCTGTCGCCTGCCTCCGTGATTCACGGCAGCGGAGGTTTGTGAGGTGCCAGGGAAGGCTATTACAATGCATATGTTCAAGTGGGAGGCTGAGATTTGGCAGGTTCTGGTTCTGGAGTGCTTGATGCTGTACTATCTTGTCATCATTTAAAGCTCAGAAAAGGTAAACTGAGCAAGGGATGGTGGTGGTCAGTGTAGTATGTTGATGATGATGAACGTCGGTAACGAGACTGAAAAGTTCCTGTGCAGAACTCTGCCGCTTACGCAGGAGTACTGGTTGGCTCGTAAAGAGAACGGTAGCTAATAGGGGGAAATATCAGTGAAAAGGTATTTAGGAGGAGAACAGTAATAAGAGCTAAGATGGCTGAGGCTAGTTTTAGAGGCAGGAAGAAGTGTTTTCTGGGAGCCAGTAAGGATCAGTGATCCTTGCCAGTCTCCATGTAACTGAACAGTAGTCTGCTCCAGATTATTTGCTCACTTTCTGCTTTCCTATTTTCTTATGCCGTCACAGCGCCTCATTCAGATGTAGACAGTCTTCAGCATCTCCTTGTAGGCCTCAGCTAGTTGCTTTTTTTATTGTCTAATAAGAAGTATAATCCTGTCACTCTTGTCCCCTGTATGTGCTTGACAGGTTTAAATCTAATGAAAAATCCTAAGCAAGTTCATAAGCATAGTTTTTCAGAGGCTTTATAGCTTACCCAAATCTGGGTTGTTCTGTGTGTGAATAGGAAAAAAAAAAGGCAAATCCGTAGCAAAAAAAACCTTGCTTCTTGCTTCTGTCAAGAACTTAGTCAGCAATTAGCATACTACAACCTTTTCAGGAAACCGTCTTTAATTCTTTTCAGGGAAATGTGTATGTTTTCTTCTAGGTTTCTTTCTAGGGTTTAAGAAATGGGTCAAAACATTCTCTTTCAACCTTCTTTTTTTTTCCTCAAGATAAATAGCGCCGTGCTTTATTCACGCTGTGCCCCAAAAAGTGGTGTCATGCAAGGAACATTTCAGCCAAATGGTCATGCAGTGTCCTGGATAACTCAAAATGGGGTTTTGCAACATCTTACTAATTAGTCTAAGGAAAATAAGTGGTTGTCCAAAGCTGCTGTGGGAACTGTAGTCATGAGATTTATTTTTTGTTTTACTAGGAAAATATTGCATAAACAATTAAGGAATTGATATTACTTACTTAAACTCACTGTTTTCTCTTTTTAGATTCATCTGCATTTATCCAGCATATTTAAATAACAAGAAGACAATAGCAGAAGGAAGAAGGATTCCGATAGACAAAGTAATTTTGTGGGTGGCAGGGAAATATGATGTTTTGTTTTGCTATGCTGGAAAACAAATCTCAAAGCTGTTGATCTTTCCTATCCCCCATGGCAAGTAGCTCGATAACTGGAAATTACAGTGTATTTGAAGATAACCTACTGTTAGCATGTGAATTTGGTAGAAGAGCACTGGGTTTAAGTGTCTGCTTTCGTGTGAACAGCACTTTAGGCAAGCAGGTGAAGTAATGAGGAACTTAATGCACTCAACCTCCTACATAAGTTGTTTGCCAAATTTGAAAGCGATGCAGAAAAGAATAGCTAGCTAATGATGTTTGCTTGGTGACTGACTATGTATGCCTATATTCTGTGCCCTGTCCCTTTTGCTGCTGTCGAAGATAGAACTTACAATGCATGTGGCACGTAGACTTGGTAGTTGTTGTTGCTTTTAATCTGTCCAGAAGTAGTGTTTTATCATCTTAATCCTTTATAATATTTTTAACAAGCAGCGCTGGGAGTATAAGGGGCTTTTCTCACTGCTTAGGGTTGGAGTTTTTTTCTGATAATAGTTAAAATCTTTCTTGAGCATGCAAGTTGCCAATCAAATATGTATCTATAGGAGGAATCTGCTGCCCTGCTCCTAGAAAGTTTCTATTCCTTTCTCCTTCAGTCCTTGCTATAAGTTTGCAGTTTCCGATTCCTGGCTTTTGGGTTTTTTTGTAAATATAATAAATGTTATTGCATTTCAATTATTTTTCCTAAGCAATTCTTCTACATGCTCTCATCCTAATTAATTCTGTCTCATCTGTTTTCTGTTTTACTGATGTCTTACCTCTTTTTTTTTTAAAAATGTTTTCTAGACTGGAGGAGCGCTCACAGATGACTTCTACAGTAGATTTGTCATTATTTGAAGTACCTTCTCTTTCCCCATCTGCTTTTTCTAGTTATAGAGTATAGGGTGGGAAACTGCTTACTATTGCTATATAGGTAGTTCATTATTGAAAAATAATTAACGGTAACACATTGTTTCAACAGGCTGTTGAAAATCCCACGTCTACAGAAATCCAAGATGTATGTGCAGCAGTTGGATTCAACGTGCTATTAGAGGTAATTTAAAAAACAAAACACAAACCAAAAAAAAACCGCAAAAAACCCCCACAAACTTGGTATGTGTCTCTGTTCTTCTTTCATTATATCTTTTCTTACAAACAGGATAAATTACAATTGAGAAGTTTTTGCTATCAGCTTGCTTTGAGTAATAACTGACAAAAATGATGAAGTAAATGTTGGAAAACTGTATGCAAAGCAGAAATGACCCGGATCTTTGAGACGATGCCACTTTTTAAGCTTATAAAAAGATTACTTTTATTTAAGTTCCTTCTGAGAAGACTATCCTAGATGCTTAAAAGTGTGTCAGAATAAAAGCTAATTTTGCAAGCTGCAACTCTGCAAATTAAGTTTTTAAAAAAGCCTATTTTTAATGACAGGTGATTATCTTTTGGAATGACTGTCCTGTAGGAATAGGATTCTGATGCTTGAAATCTTCAGGGTCCTTTGGAGTTATGTTTTAGCCAGAGAATGTTAATTTTTTATTGCAATACCTGCTTGGTCTTTAAATAGTTTAAGCTGGTTACTTTTTTGTAAGGTAATGAGTCTGAGTTTCTAGAGAGGTAACTTTTTGCAATTCATTTTCTGAAGTAATTATTAATTTAAAATACTGTTGAATTTTTATCCCTTCTTTACTAAAGAATTTAGGTCCTCATCTAAGAATGTATCCAAAAAACAGTACAGTATCACTTTGCTTTTCAGAAGAAGTTGAATATATTCCTGTTAGTGCACACCAGCCTGTGAAATAGCCAGTACCAGTAAGAAACCTGTAAGATTTTAACAAAAATGAAGGCTATGAGTATCCAAAAGCAGTGGGCCTCAGACTGTGACCTACTGACGTACTGTCTCTAGGTGTCCAGAAGGGTTTGTGGCTGTGTCCAGACTGGTGGGGAAGTAGAAGAGTCCCTGTAGCAGGCTACTCACTAAATTGTTCAGTACCAGTAGTTGGTTGCAGCAGTGCTTCTGAAACAGTTATGCCATAGCTCTGGATATTACTGCAATGGCTGAAGGGTGGGTGACACTGTTGGAGAGCTACGGTTATGCTTTGCATCTGTTCAGAAGAATTTGAGGCTGCTATGACTTAGATTGATTGCCTGACAAAATTTTGCAGAAAATTATTCCAGTACTTAAGTTTCTTCTTTTGTATGACAGAAAAATAAGATGTATCCTAGAGAGTGGAACAGAGACGTGCAGTACAGAGGTAGAGTACGAATCCAGCTCAAACAAGATGATGGCAACCCATGTTTACCTCAGTTTCCAACACGTGAGTAGAGTACCTGGGGTAGGCACTTTATCTGTTACTAGAACAGAAAGACTTTGTTTATTTTGTTATGTTATCAGCTTGTTTAATTAGTTTTACTATTACAGATTTTACAACTTTGTTAGATCTATTTGCCTGTATAAGTCAACCAAATCAAGTTGGGGTGCAGGCATTGAGTGGAGTTTGTAAAATGCTGTTGTCTTTAATCCTGCTGTTTCTCCAGCACTTGAATTGGCGGGGGTTGTGAAGAGTGTTGTGTGATTGCTACATTGAACAAAGCAGCCATTCAGTTTTGGCTTACTGTTTTGTTGAAAGTCAAAACAGAGGTTTTAGTTTTAAAAATTCTATCTTTTTCTTAGGTGACATACATCAGCTAGGCATCAGTATGGGTACCAAATTGATAAAATACAATACTGACTTCAGTTTTCTGCTGGCCATTTTCATACATTAACAATGGAGCAGCTCCCTTTAACTAATTAACAAGAATAGTTCATCTTGAATGACAAGTAATTTAGTCTTTTGCATTTTTCCTGATGAGTAATCGGTGTGTAAAAGGGAAGAAAATATATATATGAAGAAGCACATATCTTAAGGAAAGAGCAAGAAGAATAGTGAATCTAGAGTAGTGTAAGAGTGCTGTTGGTCAGAAGGAGGCGATTTAAAACCATATTCCTG
>NW_009214185.1:4605-13675 GCF_000690835.1 Fulmarus glacialis
ATCAGGAAAGTATGCTGTTACATTTATCAGTCCTGCACTTTTTAAAAGTTTAAAAAAAAAAAAGGTTGATAAGAGTTTTTCACAAACTTCTAGCTACACAGGGGAAGGAAGCAGAACTCCTAGGCTTTATGTGTAGTTTAACAGAAATCTGAAGTGGGGCTGAAGTTTCTAACTTTGAAAATGATGCAAATGTTCTTAACATAGTAGGCATGCATTGATCTCTCCCTGTATTTTTAGGTAAATCAGTGATGCTGTATGCTGCAGAAACCATTCCCAAACTGAAAACAAGAACCCAAAAGATGGGAGGTAGCGATCAAAGTCTTCAGCAAGGAGAGGGGGGCAAGAAAGGTAAAGGGAAGAAAAAGAAATGAGCTCACGTCTGGAATAATTGTTACATCACATAGTTGTACTTGCGACAAATACGGATGGACATGTTACTTGCTCCAGCTTTAAAGTGAAGAGGCAAGCAAGAAATAAACAGGTGAAACTGAATAGAACTGCCTGCTTTTCTTGGAAGTGGAATGCATGTAGCTGCCTCGCATCTGTGTAACAATAAATCTGTCTTCACACACAACCTGCAAGTCTGAAGCTAGCATCCACTTTTAAAAATGGAAGAAAATAAGCAAATGGGGTGGGTGGGAGAATTATTCTTTCCAGAAGAAATATGCAGCTTTTGATAAATAAATAAATAAATATTCTTATGCAGACTAGGTATCTGAAAACTGGTTGCCTTAGTAAACCATTTATCTATGCTAGTGAAGTGATTGTCTTAATTCTGGAGAGTCTATCACTAACAGAAAAATGTAAATCAATGAACTTATGGCTCTGTAAACTTCCCTTGCTAACAGTCTTTCACAACTGTCAAGTGTACTAATAAAGGTAACGTTGATTTTAAAAAATGTAATTTTATAGAATACTTTTTGCAAAAGTGTTAATTTTTCTTCCACCGCCTGTTGTAAAGAAGTCAGTGACATAATATTGTAAGGATAATACTGTAAAGTTTTAAGATAATTTGAAAAAATTGGCTCCCTTTTGTGTCTTGTATAATATGGGATATTATCCTATTTTAGGTTGTTGTTTGAGAGCTTAGGAGACATAGCTTTATTTTTCTACCTGTCAAATACTATTTCAGATGTCTGAAGCTTGCAATATCTGGTAACGTAATTTTTTTTTTTTTCATGTGGTCCATGGACAGGGACAGAAAGTTATTTGGAGAAGATGAGTTGGTCAGAACAGCTGGGCAGTAGCGCGGCTCCTTTGAAGTAATTAAGAAATGTACTGTGCAAGTTAAATGGCGGATAGTTTAGTATGAGGAGACAGAAAAAGAAGCAGCAGTACCTGTTTTGAGTTTAAAAACAAAAATCCTGCATGAGTTTTCTAATCCTTACTATATGAAAATAGTCAGTTTTATGCTTTCACAAATGACTACTGGAAGCAAGTTACCAGATTATTTTTGATAAATATTTCATGTGGCAATGTTCTCTTTTAGGGTTTGTCTTGTTTGTCTATCAGGTATGCTATTCTATGGCATCATCTTCTTCCCATTTTAAAGATAAATGGCATTCGAAATGTATTTAGACATTTAATGACTATTCTAAAGTAATGAAACTTGGTAAAGTTCCTGATGATAGCCCTGCTCAAGTTACTTGTGCTTGTAGTTTGAGTTTTCTTATGTTCTTGTGTTTCTTGTTCCTCTCAACTGCATCTTTCTCAAATAGATGGTGAGTTACCAGCGCCCCTTGAAGTCAATGCTGATAGGTACCGCTAATGCAACTGCATAGAGCCCTGGACTTGTGAACAGCTTGAAGTCAATTTCCTCTCTGTAATACTTTGTAAGTGTGGTTCTTGTGTTGGAGGATGTGTTCTCATTCTCACTGCAGTGGTACCAGATCCAAAAGCTGCCATGACAAAGTTCCTCAGGCCAAGCCCTGTACCAGTGTGGGAATAGCAGTATGTAGGCTCTCTAAAATAGAATGACTTAGGAGAAGAAATCCTGTGTTCTAAGGCTGTAATTGCCCGTGGTCATATACAAACGTCTTCAGTTTTTCTCTGTGGATGTAACAGTTTACACAAGCTACCTTTGGAGTGTCTGGCCCTGAAAACATACCTAAATTTTGAGAAGTTAGTTAATGGTATCTCTGTGAGTTGATGGAAAGCCATGGGGTAGGAACAGTGGGAACAGGTGCTATCTGAAGAGGTTTTTTGTTACAGAAAACAAATGGATGTAGTCAGAGGTTGTTAGTTATGTCCACTCTATTGCAGAGTTAGGGAAGTTAGTTGCAACATGGGGAAAAATACCAGGTGAGGTATGCAAGCAAGAGTAGAAGATGCGCTTCTGATGTAAAGGAAGGACCATAACTGCCCATGGATTGTGGGGCTTAAGTTATTCCTGCCTTTTCCTGAGAGATGAGTAACTTTTCTGAAACTTTATTTAAAGTGAGAGCTCTGTGAAAATTAATTGGTGCAAGATAACTCAGCTTGATGATGTTAAGTGGAGGGGAATGACTCCAGCCAAGTCATGATCATGTTATGCCTAAGTATTGTAAGTCAGAACTTTAGACCACAGACAGTTGAAAAATGTGGAGTTTTAAGTCTCATGCGATATCTGTTTACAGAAATTAAATATCTTAAGAACTTGCCTGTGCTATGGTACGTGTGTTGAGAAAGAATCTTAGTGGCATTACTTAACCAAAATTTCCCACAGAACCCAAAATACTAAAGCTATTTTAAAGTGTAAGGATCTTACAAAAAAGACTGAGAAAGACTTCTGAAAAGAGTAATGCTGAGCTCAAGTATATAAAACTGTGATTTAATCAAATTAACAAAGAAAGCTCTATGGCTATTTTGGGTAAAGCTGACTTTTTTTTAAGCGCATTGTGCACTGCTAGGAAGTTAGGTGATTACTACCATTAAGGAGTTGAAGTCTGATTCCCCCAGCCCCTGCCTGCTTATCCACCCATCTCTAACAGAGTTCAGCATTTTCCTTTTTTTGATTTCTATCTGGCTTTAGAGTAAGTGCGCTACGTGAGCAGTATTTATTCCTAAATTGGGCATCAGAAAATTAAACACAACTACCCATTTTCTGCCAGGGTTAAGCTTACAAACCAGACTTCCATTTCTGTATTTCCTGTTTTTTAATAAACTGGGTTCCTTAGAGGATTAAAAACAAGCAGGTCAAGATCGTAGGTCAGGTTCCTCTGCAGGTCTTTCCCCCTGCTTCAGCAGCCTTCCCCTCTCACCCCCCCAGTGCCTGGGAACAGGGAAGATGGTTAGAGGCCATTGCGGGACTGGGAGTGGAGACGAGGGTGCTGTAAAAATACAGAAATACTGCAACTGTTGGTCTCAATGCTGTCAATAAAAAATCTTTTTTCGAGGGAAAAACTGGGTGATAAGGGATGTCTTTTTATTTCACCTGTCTTGCTGTTACAGTTTTCTGTGAGAATTTGCTTAAGCAGTACAGTTACTAAAAAGACACTGTGGTTTCCTGTAGGTGGCAATATTAGCACAGACAGACATGCATTGCTGAGTGGGAATTTACTCTGCATCTAGGACGTGGGGAATATGGCTATTGAGATAGCGTCCCTCCAGAAAATACTAGTCTAGCTAATTAAAAGTATGTACTTGTTATTTTCCTATACTGTTTTTTGGATACCTAGACAAAGGTTAAACATTTGAAATGGGTATGTGAGCTCAGAATCCTTATAACAATCCTTACAATGATTTCTGTGTCAGCAATGGATGGGAGCTTTGACGCTGGGCATTAAGCAGATCTGATGACACGGGCAAACAACAAAGGAATGACTAAAAATGAAAATTCAGCACTTTTGTGAGACAGGTGCTTTATTCTTACAGGTATATGGAAGAGAGCATGTAGCTGCTGTAGCAGAAACACAACCATTATTCAGTTCTTAATGTAAAGAAAGTAAGTTTCAAAATGTTATTATTTCAACATGTTTTAACTTGGGAAGTGACAATAACCTATGACCATATCTAGTTCTCCACCTTCAGACATGAAAAAATAGCTGTTCTTAAAAAACTTGCCTGTGTGTATATCCTGTTCCTTGTGTGCACTTAATGCTTAGAGCCTTTTAGCCAGAATCTCCTTTTGGGGCAGCATATACATCTGGGATGTTTGTATGTATGTGCTATACTGAGAGCGTGAAACATGGTGTGGCTCCCTTGTTTCCTTCTCTCTCTGTAGCTGCAAATGTAGCTGTGTTGGGATGGCATGGAGTGGAATGGAATGGAATAGACTAGACTAAACTATTTCAGTTGGAAGGGACCTACAATGATCATCTAGTCCAACTGCCTGACTTCCTCAGGGCTCACCAAAAGTGAAAGCATGTTATGAAGGGCATTGTCCAAATGCCTCTTAAACACTGGCAGGCATGGGGCAGCCACCACCTCTCTAGGAAGCCTGTTCCAGTGTTTGACCGCCCTCTCGGTAAAGAAATGCTTCCTAATGTCCAGTCTAAACCTCCCCTGGCGCAGCTTTGAGCTGTTCCCGTGCATCCTGTCACTGGATACCAGTTAGCTTCTTCCTGCTACAGACTGGCCTTTATTGGGTTATTTTACCTCTTAGGATAAAATAACCTCACTTTTAAAAGAGTTTTTTTCCCCTAAAGAAAAAAACTTACTACAAATACTCTCTTCATCTTACTTTATAACTTTTGAGCCTGTTGAGTCATTTGGTTGACAGCATAAAAAGAGTAGAGGTCGCAAAGATAGTAAGTGCCCGGAAGTCATGAAGCTAAGTGGTCAAATTAGGAGGTAAGACTATGGCAATGCATCATCCAGTGAAGAACCCTTCTATGTCCCAGATGGGACAAGGAAAGGCAAGGAGAATGAGCGTTTATCTTTTTTCATTGGCAGTTTGCATTTAATATGCTGGGTGTTCAACCAGCACACATGCAGCTGCAGGTTAGGTACAGATTATATCTGGTAAAATAGCTACCAAATGAGCTGCCTTTTGCTAAAGGCTCTGAAAAGACAGGAGAATTGAAATTAGTGTAGTGGCTGGTGTGAGGGAGATGGGAGGAAACTGACAATCATTGGTCGTGTGGGACCTGGGAGAGAGCGGGGACACTCCAGGTAGGAACTGGGTAGCCTGCACTGTAGTGCTATTTCTTATGAAACAGTATGTGTGTCTTTTTTTCTCCATCAAGGCTTGGGAGGTTTTTTTGGGTGTGGGTTCAGTTTGGTTTGGGGTTTTTTTTCAGATGGACATGTCTTAATTGAAGGCTTTAGGAATTTCTCCTCCTGCAAGGATGCAATAATACAAAATGGTAGGTATATGAAGTATTACTTGTTTTGTGGAATTCCATAGCCTCAGCAAAGGCGTCAACTATGTGTCCTTCCAAAAGATGCTACATTCAAAAAAGTTCATCTTCAATTATTTTTACTCCACTAGTTCATGTGGTCACCTGAGGATTTTTTGCTCTGGAATATCTTAATGTTTTATGTACCAATAGGAAATCTAGTCTTCAGAAAGTTACATCAATGTGGTTGTACAGACAAGGACTCTTAGTGGTCCTAGGTTGTTATTGCTCCACTACTGCTTCATGCCATCACACTGCATGCAGACGTTCTCTGGGAAGGCAAGACCAATGTTCACTATATTTGCCTGGTTGCCAAATGTCCAGTTTACAGGGAATACCGACAGCCTCTCATGACCTGCAAGAATTTGTGATTTCGTTTTTTAAAGATCTGTTCTTCCTCCTTTGAATAAGGAAGTTCTTGTCGGTTGAGTTTGAAATGGGGGTGGGAGGTGACTAAGGAATTAGTCATAGTATTTTTGTCTTGATTCTCAGACTATTTAAACAGCGTTGACAAGGCCAGAATGCAAACTCAAGACACTTAACTTAAATTTGTCCAATTAAAATAAGTTGTGAGGGTTTGACCTGGCAAGAATTAAGTCACATCTTCCACTACTTACAAGAATTTCTATTCTTTGTTAACTATCTTGCTTTGGCTAGAAGAATTCAGTTTCATTTTAGTATCACCAGTGGTGATGTTATCACTGCGGGCTTTTTAAACTGTTTCTGAACTTTTTTTTTTCCTTTTTGCTGAGTTTGGAAATGTGTCAGATAAAGCAGAAGAAATGTCCTATTTACAGTGGTAGAAGAAAGAAGAATAAGTGTGACCCCCCACTTGCCAGTAACTACACAGCATTATTTGTTTAGGTCATTTATGGAACACTAGAAAATCAATGGGCAAGGAAGAAAATTTGAAATCCCTGTAGTTTACTGTTTTTCCTCTCTCTGTTTCTAAAGAACACTAAACCTTGATGATTCCTTAGGTAAGCCAGGCTATGCAGTCGGGAAAGCTGTGCTGCATAGGCAGCCGCTCGTGGTGCTCGCTGTTGAGAACAGATCTGTATTCCAAACTCTTCCGTTAAGGCCCGACACTCGACCTTCTGCCTTCTTAAAGTAGTAAGGTTTTCAGTGTTGAGGTATAGGGTTCTTAAGAAATACTAAGGCATCATACCAGTCCTGTAAGAATCTTTATTTGTGTCCGTTTTCATTTAGCACATTACAATTTCAGCACTGACATGGAGTAGATGTGTGTACCAACATTTGCACATAAATGTTGTGAAGAAGACTTTGAGAAGCGCACTGATCTGTGGGGCCAGCCCAGTGGAGTTACTTGCAGGAAAGGATAACTTGCTGCAGAAATTCAGGCAATTCTACTTGCATCAAGGCAAACAACAAGATCAAGTTCTGTTAACAGCAGATGGTAGTTTTAGTTCGAGTAGAAATCTGACAAAGGAGCACTGAATTTAGCCCCTGGTCAAGAAATATCAAGCTATAAAGACAAGAAGTTGATTTAAAGCTTAACTGTTAAGTTCTAAGAGAGATGTAAGGGCATGTTTTAACACATACCTAAAAATGTTTTATCCCCATTAATAACAGTGGAAGAACTGTTGAGTAGTATGAGAAATGAGAAGTTCTGTCTCTACTACAGACCTCATTACGCTTGGAAAGTCTAAGGTTTATCAGCAGCTTTTAGAGAAGTAAGCTATGTAGTACTGTGTCCCTAAATCAAATAGACTATTAAGTATATTTATTTATTTTTATTTATTACTTATTATTTCAAGAGGTGAAACTAAATGACACTGGCCACATGACTGCTATAGACACAGCTGATAGTGTTTAAAACACAGCACTAGGATTTAGTATGGCTTACAGTAAAGGTCAGTTGGTTTAAGACAGAGGAAGAGAAGAAATTAAACCACTTAAATGGTGAGTCACTTCAAACTTTGTACTTGCTTACATGTACAACTTTGCTGTAAACTTTATCCTCTTCAGCATATCCACTCGTAACAAAGTTGTCATGGAATGATTAGCTGCAATATTTTACATTTTTTCCTTCAAATGACAACCTGCATGCTATCCTACAGAAAATGATGCACAGTGGGTCTCATACTTCCCTTTCCAAGTTGACAGCCATAAGGGCTGTGTTTTCCAGCCTAAAGCTTAAAATGCTTTCTCTTCAGACACTTCTACATCTCTTCTTACAATACATGTGTCTCAAATTTAAAACTGCCCTGCTGAGCTGCACTGTGTGCTTCATTCTTTTGCACCTCTTGCATCTGAAAATCTACAGTGAATGTTTATATCCCAACTTGTTGCAGAAAGCCAAAATTCTTCTAAAATCTATATTAAGATTAAATCCCTTGAATTTAAGAATGTGGACCAGAAATCACTTTTTATCATATCAAAAGCTTAAGCTTACCTTCTCCGTGTTCTGTGAGTTAAGAACTGTCATAGCATTACTGTAGGCTTCAAAGAAACATCAGCATGGAGATAAGAACAGGGAGATTTCAGTAATTCATGCTGAATTTGTTGACAATACTGCTGTGCAAAAAAGTAAATACAGATTCAGATCTAAAAAAAAAAAAAATTATTTTCCATTGATTGCAAAAAAAGCCTTTATTCTCTCAACGACTTTGGTTGCATTCTTACTGATTCGTCAGGAATATATCAAGTAACGACAACAGCATGTCTATTCAGGACATTTCAATGCTCATGCAAAGTCTTTCTCAGAGCAATCAGAAGAGATCGCAGAATTTTATGAGCAGAAAAAGCTCATGGGAGGTTGGAGTCCATCCCATTAATAATGTAGTTCTGGGGACCGACACATCTGTCAGTTCAACAGGACTTTGGGAAAAAGTGTTTGTAATAGTGTCACTCCTTAGCAAAAAGTGGTTTGTGCTTTTGAGTGTGATCTTAAAAGGCACTCTATTAACAATTTTAGATGACAACTTTATTTAGCAAGAAGAGGCAAGGAGTTGTACTTCAGTCATCTTGTGCTAATCTTGTGCAATTTAATGCATCCATTTCTGGCAAATTACTTCACGCTAATACAAGCTTGATCACTTGAATGAAATTACTCTTTCCTATATTTAGTATCTATTAATTTAAGAATACACACACTGTACCAAATACTGTGTCACAATGAAACATGCAACAGTGAATAATCTCTATCATCAGGTGCCTAGAACATGTAATTTCATAATTTACAACTTTATTGGTGGGGAATACATCCGTTATGCCATCTCTCACAATAATTCCCTGTATACTCAAGAAGACCCATTCAGAGTAGTATTTTCCTTTCCTTATACAATAGCTTCATATTACCAGATGCACAGTCAAAGTGTTAAGAGTAATTACATACGCAGAGACATCTAAAGTGCAGAGCCTGTGGGATATATACTTTTTATTTATGTTACTGCAGAAAGAGAGTACTGAAAGATTTCTTCTGCATGAAGATGAATAAAATATTTTCATTAAGCTTCAGATGCTGCCCACTGCATTGCTTTTAAATAAAAATGCTTACTTTCTATATAGACACAGCAAAGTAGTAAGCAAACTTAAAACACATTCCTTTAATATATCAAAATGTTTCCAAGGCAATATTATTAAAATTATACCACAGTTCCCAGTAACATCAAGCTTTATAAAGGAGGTGGTAGGGAAACTTTATCCAGTTAATAGTTTAAGTGCTCTTCTTTTCTTCACCCAGTAAGTTCACTGTTGCTTTCTTGGCTGCAGGAAAATAATATTAGTAA
>NW_009214186.1:0-11775 GCF_000690835.1 Fulmarus glacialis
ATTATTACTAATTATTCAACTCATAATGAGAACGTGGGCTTAAATCTGAGAGGACTTAAATACCTAACACCTTGATATCAGTATAATTTCAGGTTCCAGACTGCCATCAGGTCGCTCACAAAGTTTATAGGTCTAGAGCAATTTACACTGAACAAGAGTCGTCTTTTCCATTAAAAGTGGATTTGGGACAATTTTTGCCTTTGCTGACATGAGACTATGCCAGGGATAACTAAAACTTTCATGTCTAATATGCATAGGAGAAACTAGAGATGCACACACTTTTACAAACTGTCTCACATTTTCAATAAATCAGCTACAGAGCATATTGAATACGAGCCACTCAAATTAGGAGTGACTCAGACACAGAGTCAGTCCAGAGAATGACTCAGAGTGGGAACTTTGTTGTATGCTTTGAACAACCTTCTCTTTTTCTCCAACACCTGTAGAGTGAGCTTGGCCTCCTAAATTGACAGCTAAGTCGAGTTCTGTGTGTTAGGTTGACTAAGGAACCTCCAAACAAGTAGCCAGTTACAAAACCTCTCCTTAGACTATGAAGGTCACAGTGAAAGTTCCAGTGGCCCGCAAGGCACTGCCTTTTTAGTCCTGTGATGCACCTGGGTTTTGGAGGGAAGAATAAGCCACATTTAATTATTCAGGACAAATTCAGTACCATTCAACACAAGAAACTGGTTGTGGTGGTTTTGGGGGTTCTTTTGTTTGTTTTTCTTTTCCATACCAAGAAAGCATCAATAAAGGAAGCATTAAGTGAAATTTTTCAAAAAATGCATGCAAATGCTAACACATGAAAATTTGTTCTGCCAATAAATATGTCCCTTTTTGACATTTTTATTTAGTATGTAAAATTTATGTGTGTGGTCTGTCCACACTCTGTGGCTCCATACATACACACGTGCATACATACAAACATTACACATAACTTTGTTATTTTTGTAGGGATGGGCGTGAGAGGAGGACACATTAATCGCTCGTTCCTAGCACTTCTTAAAAGGAAGTACAAACTGGAAGCAAATGCAGGAGGGTCAATGACAGCAGCTGCTGCCACCTGGAAAAACTTCATAAAAGTTTGTGACTGGTAAGGAGGAGAGCCTCAAGGAAGTCAAGTAATTGGACATACCTTGGGTGCCAGGATGACTTAATGTGTACCCAGTTGTACTTTGTTGGCTTCTCTACAATTGCCTACATATTTTTCACAAACCCCGGTACAATTTGGTGGGTAAGGCACTACATTTCCATGAGCCAGACAGTGGAGGACTTTCCCATTGGCAGAAGTGCCTTCCTCCTACTTGCTGGAAATAAATATCTTTTTCATGTGGTCATGAATGGCTGAGACAGCAAGGAGATATGACACTATTTCTTTTCCTTGGCTTGTGTTGCTGATTAACTATATTTAATCATTCATAAGCAGGTTCTGCTCCTTATTTATTGGGAACAGTTTGATTCCATAAGATTTGACAGTTTTCTGACATCCCCCAATTGTTGCAATAACAAAAACAATGACAATATAATTTAGAAATCTCTCACATGTATGTGAATGGAGTTACGTATCTACTGTAACAGAATCATGGAACAGCAAATTGTTTTGTAGAGGGGGCTGAAATTAGATTGTGCCATGCTGCCAAAAGAGACAAAAAGAGACAGATGAATTCTGGAAGGAGGAGAAATTGTTATACCCATGAGAACCGCTGGTTGCTGTTCCCTACCTAAAGGATGTACAAGCTTTTCCAATCTTGGCAAGAGGCAAAAACCCCTGATCAATTCATAAAACAGAATAAATTGCATGTGTTCTATAAACAGAGAGGAAGCATGCAGTTCTTTCCACTCACTGACTAAAAGAACTAAACTGGAATTTTCAACCTGTATATTTGCTGATTAAATCAGCAAATGCCACTGAATGCCACTGAAAATTCAAGCCCTCAGAAGTAGTCCTAGGTACTTCTGCTGACATGAGTAACACTTTCTCCCTGTGTATTCCATCAGACCTCTACCTAAAGGCATACAAATGCTTTCTTTCCCAGAAGTGCAAGGAAAGCCTGCAACTTGAATGGTCTTGCAAAAATATGCAAAGCTATAGGCAATACCAGATGGGAAACAGGACTCATGGGATAGCTTACTTTACTGAGCATCCTGTTCCCGACTGCAGCCAAAACCAGTTTTGTTTAAAAAGACACCCAAAAGGCCAGGTACGGGAATGTATTTCCCAGGTATGAATGACAAATTTTGTGGAATATCAGTTGACTTACACAAGCATAAGAAATAATAACATTGGGTCCATTACTTCTGAGGAGCACATGAAGAATACAGAGGTACAAGAGAAATTAATGAAAATCATCATAAAGCACAAGAGAATGCAAGGCAACAAATAATACCCTTGTTGATGTTGAATGTGTTTCACACACTTATTTGTGGAAAATTGTGCTTTCTATCAGTTTAGCCAATCATAACTGGAGCATTATATACCACCAATCATTATGGCTCATATTGCAGTAAAGTCTGAGCAAGAAGTAAGGGGGTGGAACGCTTCGTTTCATTTCAGCTGTTCACTGTTTGGTATGTTTACATAATGCTGTATAAAATACAATAATCCCTCTCCTCTTAGCTTATTGCCAGGCTCCCATACATAAAATAGATCCAAAAAAAATCACGTAATGCAGAACTTTAGGTTCTTGAAACAAGTCTGTGGAGGCTATAGTGCAGGATGTGCAAAAACCTCTTTCATATTTCACGTTAAGTATACTGGTTAGTACATCTTTGTTTATGCTGTTAAAATACATGTGTTATAAATTATTCAGGATTGTCTTCTGTTGTAAATCAGAATAGCTCTAGAAAATGTAAAGTAACTGAATTGCTATTGAGTCAATTCAGTTCCTTCAGGATTATCAATTAAATGAAAAGGGAGAAGCTAATCTTCCACTACTACAGTGCTATTTTTTCCTCTTTTTGTTTCTTTTTTAATTAAAAAGTGAATTTTTCATTGCATGTTATTGTGAAAATGAAGGGTGGGAATAAAAATAGGAAGAGAACAAGAAAAGCTTTGAGATTTTAAAGAGGTATAATGTGTTGTTTATAGACAATAAGAGGTAGGCAGTAGAGGCTTGGGAACTGGGGACGATACTCTCACCTCTGATCTGGACATCATTCTGTAAGCAGGGGTTTGGAAGAGTAGATACATCTTTTGTCTTTTAAGATTAATTTTAAAGAGTATCAAGATGTTATATGAACAACTTTTTAAGAAGTAGCAAATGCTAGGCCTCTACTGCATAGATTTTCTCCATTTGGGTAGGGTTCCTGTATTATATTCAGAACAGGAGGAAAAAGAACTTATAGATGTTTTCACCTGTCACTCTTTACATTGCCAGATTCATACCCCCTAAAAGAAACAAGTGCGTGAATTTCAAAACTGGACTAGATGACTTGAACAGAAATTCAGCTCCAGGGAATGATATCTCAAAGGGATAATCCCAGCAAAACTCATCAAAAGGAGAGGGAGGAATAGATGTATCTTGCAGAGCATAAGCAACATGCCATATTTTGTCAGATACACTATTCCTCATTGTATGTGGCACTGGGAACCTAAAACACACATCTAACTATGTAAAGATAGAAAATTTGGTCAATAAGACATTATGTAATAGCCTGGATCAAATTATACTGATTCAACCAAGGGCTCCCAGATCATCTCCATTGATTTAACTAGACACCATCCTATGTTACTCCTTTGCATGAAGGATGTATAGTCAACATCCACTTCACAGTGGAAACTCAACATCCACTTCAACAGAGTTATCCCAACTTATATCAGAGGGAACCAGCCCAATATTTTATACAATAAAATGATCCAAAATGGTTAACAGATGTTAAATATCCTGGGTTTCATTGCATTATCTTCACTTAAGGCTTAAATTCCATATGAAAATGTGTTTTGTCTGAGGCATTATCCTTGCAAGGAAGAATTTTCCACATGTGATCATTAGATCCTATCCAGCTCAGAGGTCACAGGAGGTCAGTCTTCCTAGTAGTGACTCTCCAAAGCCCACCTTATGAGATAAGGACTGAAGCACAGAAGGGTAATGTAGGACAATTTTGCTGTTATAAAAATATTACTTGTCTCTCCATCGTTACTACAGGAGTGAAAATGACTGATACTGCAAAAGGAATTAAAACAGAATTCACTTGCAGTTACTGAAACTGGAATTTGGCCAGAATATTATGGTTAATTTTCCTACCTGTGGTGAAAAGCAAAGGATTTTTAATGATCATGGGATATCTGTGGCCATCGTTCATCTCTTCTACTTCCTGCCACACTGAGTACTTACCACATAACAAAGAGATCCCAGCTTCCCAGTACCACTTTCCTACTGTGCCACATGATTTCATTATACCCTGAAAGATTAATCCTGGGGGCATTACACAGTTCTTTTATATACAACCCTTCGAGACTCTATTACTAGATGGATAATGAGTTGTATCAAAGAGACATACCAACCTAGAGGATTGCTACTGTCAGGAATAAAGCAGACACCCCTGCTGGTCTATAGCTGCTTCATCCCATACATCAGACCCAGAAATCTGCTGAGACACTTCCTGCATGAAAAGCAATACTTTTGTCAAATATTACAAGCTAGACTTGTAATCTTCTTTGGACACGGCCTCAGGGGGCCAGATAATCCAAGCTGTTGTGATTCAGCAGGAAGAGTTTCAAGGCTTCACGGAGGCTGTTTTTCTTTTTACATAGCTTCCTGTCTCTTTCAGATTGTGGAAAAGACTGTCATATCTGATGGAGATCATGACTTCTGATGGAGAAGGGAGTCTGCTAATAATGCAAAGTCTGAAAGAAGAGGACTGAGTAAAAACAAAATCCTTATCCTCACAGAAATACCAATGTTTGCATGTTTCTCTTCTTCCTGTACATTCCTACATTCTGTACAAGTGTACCCTCTGTACATTCCTACACTCCTCTACTTCTCCTTGAATTGATGAGTTACTGTTCATCTGAGTAATTTATAGAGAACTTGAGTGGAGAAGTGCAAGCTAAAGGAGATATAAAGATCTAGATGAAGACCTGGGGATTCAGTTATTGTGTATCTGACTGGAATGTCTACACTTTTTCAATTAGTTCTTCAGCCAAAATGCAGGGTTCTTTTCAAGCATGAACTATTCATATTATTACAGAGTCTGTGAAAACGGATGTGTAAACCAATTAAAATACGGAATATTCAAGTGTCTCAGAGGATCCTTTAGCATCTTTGAGGTTTTGGAAGGACTTGATCTGCAGGAAATATGGCTGGGGGTCTTTAATTGAGCTAAGGTGGTTAACTGACCTTTACATTTATTGGGGCTCTAGGTGAAGGGAAGAGAAGGATGATAGATGGGATGGTCTTTAGTACAAAAAGGAACAATGCGTCCTTTTTTATTCATCTACTAAGCAAATTTTTTGAAAAACACTTTATTTTTATTTTAGCAGAAAAAAAAAAAAACTGTCCACATTTTTGATTTTTTTTTTTTTTTTTAAGATCTACAGCTTTTTCAATATCCTTTTTTTTGGATCTGGATTGTCTCTTATTGTATTTGTATAGCACTTAAGGCAAGGAAGACCTCATTTTAGTTGGAGTTTCAGAGAACTACTGAAATCCAAACAAAAGGTGATAATATGTCTCAGGAGAAGCACAATAAAATAGTATGAAAATTTTGGTGAAATAGGTTGTCTTGTAAGAGAGAAATTAATAATCCCAGAATTTACTTTTAAGTATGACTTCTGATGTGGTATAGGTATTTATTTATTGACAGGAAATAATCTTTTTTTGCTACTTAAGTCTGTTTTAAATACAGATTTTAAGTTATTCCAATGTTAACACACTGTAACTGATAATTTTGCCATATTAATCTGGGGAAAAAAAAAAAAGATATGGCTACACTTTCTTATATAAATGACTCCATTTCCATCACTTTTCCCAGCTGTTTTGGTTTTCCAGTTTCTTCACCTGTGTTTCAAAGAGAGCATGAATTCCTTTATTATCTCTGCAGCCATAGTTGCTAAAAATCTAATCCGGCTCCCATCCTGCCCTACCTTAATTGCTATAAGCTTTTTGTCTTGTCTTCCCCCTGCCCACCTCATCCTTCTGCATAACTATTGTGTGCAAGTCATGAGACAGAATACAGATAAACCCGTCTTTGAGCACATTGAAGATGCTTGTTAAAAAGCAGTGGTTTTCTTCTCTTTAGTTTAAAACATGACAAAATCAATTTTTAAAACTTCACGTCTTAAAGTGATTTTGAAGCTCTGAACCCTTTAAGTGATGTGCAAATGGCAGAATGATATCACATTGCCAATCAGTTGCTCACTGCTACAAACTCCATTTTCCATGCTGCTTCAAAAGCATGGTATAATCAACAAGTGCGCCTTTAAAATGCAAATTAAACAAAGTGCACCTTTAGATTGAAAGAAGAAAAGACTCATTTTTTTACACACCAAGAGCAGAAAAGTCTATTTCATCATAATCACCTAGAAAGTAGCACTAAGTGATAGGGGCATTTCAGAGGTCATTTCACCCAGATGCCCCAGTACTGAACACCCTAGCTTTAATTTCTAAGACTTGTGATTATTTAATGTAACTAAAATTTGTGTGTCATCCACACAGAACAGATTAGTGTTGCAAGTAGCATGGAACTATCCCCATCTGACACATGCTCCTTGC
The DNA here is from genome assembly GCF_000690835.1 of Fulmarus glacialis. Taxonomy (NCBI): domain Eukaryota; kingdom Metazoa; phylum Chordata; class Aves; order Procellariiformes; family Procellariidae; genus Fulmarus; species Fulmarus glacialis. The sequence continues at coordinate 6,714 of NW_009214186.1, forward strand.
TTCAGAGAACGTGGAAATCAAAAATCAACACTAAGAGCAGAATGCCTTCCTTATTATGAAAAGTGTGGGAGGAACAACTTCCTTGTCCTCTTTGGAGCAGAAAGCCATCTTAAAATGCTCATAATACTGATAATTGTGCTGAGGGAAAAGCAGGCAATTCTGGGCTTCTCCGAGCTGCCCCCCACCCCACGAGCCATCGCCATGGCCCATCGAGGGGGAAAGGAAATGCATCCACAGTTTCTAAGGCCAGAAAGGATTACCATGTCCATCCAAGACAGTGCTTCTTTTCCTCACCACAAGAATGTATTCAAATAGGTGACAAAACATTTCCCTCATTACCTGATCTGAACAATATATAAAAAATCTCTTCTTCTTTTAAAGGTACGAATGATTGCAAGTCTGAAACATTGTCCAATAAACTTTCAATTTACACTTACTCCCAGAAAACTGCTTCTTGTTTCAAGGTTGACTTTGCATAGCTTCAACTTTCCATCACTGGGTCTGGTTATTCCTTCTGATTAAGATTGAAATTCCTTCTTCACCCTCTGCTATCAAATGTCTTCCTATAGCTTGAATACCTATCCCAGGTAATCAAAATTGCCCCTCAACTGTCTCTTTGCCAACCTGACTATATTTTCCAGACTAATTTCCCTCTCCTTCCTTGAATTCTTTTCAGTGATCCTTTCAATGGGTCTTCCACATGGGCAAGTACCAGAATCGGATACTGTATTGAGAGAACATTCAGAAATAAAGCTTCTATATTGGGGATTGGTGTTTTGTATCACAGAACAAGTAACGCTGTTGGAATGCACCAAAAACAAGGATTGAAATGATTTTTTGTCCAAATTGTGTATGAACATTCAGGATATCTTCACATTATATATTAATAGATCACAGCTTAACTTGCCTTTCCACTCAATGCTGGAAGCCTAACCCTGGATTACAGAGTTACAGCGGAAATCTTTCTTCCCAGGCTACCTAACCCTTAAATTCTTCATTTCCAATATCCTCTGGTTGCAGCAGTGCTACAGTCTTGTGACTACAGGAGGTGAAGGTCAGTGAACTTATTACACTAAACGCAAGTGCAAGCACAGGTTTAATGGAGCATACAGACAAACTTAGTTGAATTAGGGTCTGGTATTTTGGCTAGGTGAAAATTAGGATGGAAATATGAGTAAGTCTGGATGTTTAGTATTACAAATGCTCAACAGTGAATTCAGAGAGTTGGGAAGGCAGCAGCCACGAGTAATTACTTCCCATCTGGAAAATTATATATGTAGTTTATATACTATCTAGTATGAGTAATAAGAAAAGAAGTTGTTCAGTGTAAAATCATGTCCAAAGCCAGAAAGAACAAGTGCATTACACTGGTTGGCCTCTTCCCTAACACACAATTTCATCCTGTAACCCTTACTTTAAGTCTAACAACTTTTGATAAAAATGTTTCTTTGAGAAATGTCCATGGGTGAAATAATTTCTGAAGCTTCTGACGTACTTTCCATTTGCTTCTATGGTATTGACTTATTTTAGGATTCAAAAACTTTCTTTAAGTCCCTAATCATATAATTAACCTAATACTAAGCTGGTCAGATAAGGGGGAACAAAATAGTCATATATGACCTATGTGTCACAAGAAACCAAACCAAATGTCTTGAATTTTACATAACAAATATTCAAAACAAGCTTTGTCTGTAATTTGAAGACGAGAACAAGAATCAGAATGAGTGGTAGTTCCAGTAGGAATAACTGTGACATTCCTTAGTTATATCACTGCTAATAATTTTTTTTTGAGAGACAAATTAAGAGGGACATATATATAGTTAGAGAGATAAAAAGACAAAAAGTGGAAATACATTTTCAAACATCTGACTACAGCTGCAGGGAACTTAGACAAGGTAGGTACTCCTTAAAATGTTGCTTTTTGTTTATGGAATATTAATGGACATGATCACAAAGTTTATCTTTGTGATGGGGAAATTAGTGAAGTGGCTTACCCAAAGTCCATGGCATGCAAACACTCCACAACTTAATCTCTGTTCTGTGACTACTCAATAGAGCCCGTCTTCCTACTTACACATCACAAGTATATGGCTATCATAAAAATATACTGTATGTTTGTTTGATAAATAAAGCATACAAATAACTGAGCAGGAGTCCGTGGAACCCATAACTTTATCCTCTTGTACAAAAGAGACGATCATGCCTCTGTTCCATGAAGAACATTAACATAACTTGAATGATCATTTCTTCCAATTAGTTTGCTTGCAGTTCCAACAGCTGAATATGCAAATTAGTTTATCTTATGAATCTAAGGCCTCGCATTTTAACTTGAATGGGAATATCTCAGCACATTATCTTCTGGCTTACAGGATGCTTACCAAGATAAACATCTCCTTTGCATTTCTTTTCTTAAAAACTGAAAAAAAAACATTCACTAGATCCTGCCAGAAATGTCTCTGTCTCATCTTTTTCCATCTAGCACTGCTAATTTAAGAGTTTTTCTAAATAGTGCTGAAGTTCAACATGTAATGTCGATTCTTATGTCTAATAAATAGTCATAGTCATGATACTGAAGCTGTTTTGGAAATGTTGGAGAAGCATAGAGCCCTGAAGAGGGATTTAATTAATTGAATTAGCAGAATGAAGTGAAAAACATTTTACATACTCTTTTAAAAGACATCTAAAAAACACTTTCAACATTTTAAGAAAATACCATAGTTTAGTCTTAAAATAAGCTGGGAAAGGCCTAATATAAACTGGGAAAGCACCTCAGCATTGTAACAGCAGGGTCTCTTCTGACCTCCTTTAGCAATATGGCTTGTGCACGTACAGCTCCTTAGAGAGAACGTTTTTGCAGAAGTACTAAAAGGAGGCTACTAGTGTTAATAAAGTGTCCTTCCTGATACTATTTGCCTATTTGAAGCAATTGCACAGGAGTGAATAGCTCTCTGGAAGCAACAACACCCAGGAGGTTAAAAAGTTGCCATCTTATTTGCAGGATATTCTTCATCACAGTATTTGAGTGAAAAAGGAACCCAGGGGATTACAGACATGAAGTATGTGTTTCATGAAGCATGTGTTTCACTTTATGATCAATAGACCTAATGATCCTATTTCTTCATTCTAGACTACACTACACAGACTACAATGAATAAATAAAACAGTGAAGTGAGTTGAATACTCCAGCTTGCTGGACAAGAGAGTGAATGCATGCATGTGTGTTTGTGCACACACATCTGAGAATTCTGCAATCTTAGACTATCTGTGGTAATGGCTGAAAAATGTGCAGAATCAAAAATGTGTATTTTCAGTATTAACCTGAAATAATTCAAAATTTGGTGCTTAAAAGGAAATTACCCTTTCCATGAAGTGGATTATTTTTTTCTGTTCATACCTCCACATATTCCATACAACAGAAGCCTAGTCCTGGCTGTTTAGGGCTGTTAGCAATTCCAGAACACCTCTGATACTCCTAAGGTCTTTTTCCTCGGGGGTGGGTTTGAAATTCAAAGCCAGACTTTCTGCTTATCCCATCATGGTGATTTTCAACAGCTCCTTCATTTTGAAGCTAGTGACAGAATACTTTGGCTTCCACTGACTAGCAGTTTTAGGTACAAATAACTTTTGCCTAAGTACTTGGCTAAAGCTTTCCTACAATCTGGATTCTTTAACAGAAAAACAGCTCGAGACATACTGGAGAAGTACCCCAAACAACTCCATATCACTGTGATGTAGCTGATTTTTTTTCAAAGTATCCTTGCCCATATTGTGATATGTTCAATACTCCACCTCACTGGAAGAAAAAGAGAGAAAGAAAGTACATTATAGAAAAGTCATCATGAAATGATTAAAAAAAATACAGGTTTTATCCTGTCAGATATAAATCTGAACTCTGAGAATTGTGCAAGGAACAGGATGAATATACATCTTAAGAAAAGAGGTGCTTGTGACAGTATTTCTGTTTGCAGGAGGTGTGTGGAAAAAAAAAGTCAGGTGCAAAACAGGCGAGAGAGATAACCCTCCAGATTTTACTAGCAGGGTTACTGAAAAGCATGACTCTCCACACTGCTCCCAAAAGGAGACTCACACCTCCCCATCCATCACACCCTCTGCTTGGAGAAGTGAAAGCAATAGTAGTAGGCTTCCCACGGCCCTGACACGCAAACAATAGGAGGGTGACTGTTTTGTTTCCCTAGACATGCTGATATCCTAGACTACAACCTACATCCTGGAGTCCTGAGGGAATTGGCTGATGACTCTCCACACTGCTCCCAAAAGGAGACTCACACCTCCCCATCCATCACACCCTCTGCTTGGAGAAGTGAAAGCAATAGTAGTAGGCTTCCCACGGCCCTGACACGCAAACAATAGGAGGGTGACTGTTTTGTTTCCCTAGACATGCTGATATCCTAGACTACAACCTACATCCTGGAGTCCTGAGGGAATTGGCTGATGTAGTTGCCAGCCACCCTCCATGATATTTGAAAAGTCATGGCACTCAGGTGAAGTCCCCAGTGACTGGAAAAAAGGGAACATTGCACCCATTTTTAAAAAGGATAGAAAGGAGGACCCTGGGAGCTACTGACCTGTCAGCCCCACCTCTGTGCCTGGGAGAATCATGGAACAGATCCTCCTAAAAGCTATGGTAAGGCACATGGAGGACAGGGAGGTGACTCGACACAGCCAGCGTGGCTGCACCAAGGGCAAGTCTCGCCTGATCAACCTAGTGGCCCTCTGTGGTGGAGTGACTACATCAGTGGACAAGGGAAGAGCTACGGATGTCATCTATCTGGACTTCTGAAAGGCCTTTGACATGGTCCCCCACAACATCCTTCTCTCTAAACTGGAAAGAGATGGATTTGATGGATGGACTGTCCAGTGGATAAGAAATTGGTTGGATGGTCGCATCCAGAGGGTAGTGGTCAACAGCTTAAAATCCAGATGGAGATCAGTGACAAGTGGTGTCCCTCAGAGGTCCGTATTGGGACCAGTACTGTTTAATATCTTCAACAATGACATAGTGGGATCGAGTACACCCTCAGCACGTTTGCAGATGACACCA
>NW_009214187.1:0-656 GCF_000690835.1 Fulmarus glacialis
TGGAGCTCTCCTTCCCCATCACCCCTTCAGGTGGGTGCCCCAAAGGAGAGCTGCCTGCACCGACCGCTACGCGTGGCTTAAAATTCATTGCTATTAGAGAATATGGCCCTTCTCCTTATCTCCAAGGGGTAAATAAAGGTGGAAAATCCCCTCAGCCCTCCTCTTCAACGCCTGCAGGTGCTTCCCCGCTTGCTCCCCATCAGGGAGGGAACAGCTTCTTCATTATCTCACGCCAACTTTCCCATTCATGGAGCTGTTGAGCATCTTTTGCATTGTTTGAGGCGACCCCCTTGCTCTAGCAAGTTACACTCACTCTGGGTGTTACCGCCCGGTGTTGCCGGTTTTGCCGGGCGGTAATGGAGCAGGCTGCAGCCGGAGACAAGCCCGGGGCAAGGGGGCAGGGAGAGCCTCTGGATGCCACAGATGCACAGAGAGCTGGAGGGAATTGCACCCTGAAAAACCATTTGACAGCAAAAATGGGCTGTGGAAATCAGCAGAATCTACCAGGCATTTTTAAAATATATAATTTATTGATGAATTATACAACCACGACCCTTTCACTACCGCCCCACCCAGCAAGTGGTGGAAAAGCTTTGAGCAAAGCCGTGGTTTTACAGAGGAAAGCAGCACGAGCCGAGATGTTCAGGGCAGGCAGG
>NW_009214187.1:1130-1345 GCF_000690835.1 Fulmarus glacialis
GCCCCGCGGCTCAGGGCAGGAGCAGGCTGAGATGAACCCCTACGGCGCTGCAGGGCGGGGGCTCTGGACACTGGGCTAACGCATTAACTTGGCTTAATTGGAATAGAAATCTGATAGAGTTTTAATAGAAATATAATAGAAGTCTTAAGAGAAATGCCTAAACCCTGGGGGAGATTGAAAATCCCGACGGTGCAGATGCTCAGCGTGGGCGGACA
>NW_009214188.1:0-445 GCF_000690835.1 Fulmarus glacialis
CATATATACACCAAGAAACCCACATCAGACAGAAGTTCAAATTCTCGCTGCTGTCTTTTCTGAGAACAGCAGCTTTTGTTTTTAGGTGCTTAATATCTCACCAAATATGAGTTTGAACCTAAGCACTTCTTTACGTTATTTTTTTATCATTTACTGGCCCCTTTGTATATAGATGTCTTAAACCAACTGAACATTTAGGCTGTTGACATTGCAATACATTATCAAATTTGAAGCTACCAACTTCCCTTACAAAGACAGGACAGGAAAGTTAGTCGCAGTCCCAAACTAAAGCCCTGTTTACCTGGTCTAACTCGAATTCCTACATTTAAAATGGGATTGTCTTTCCTGCAATATAACTTGGGTCCCCCCACGACTCATTTCTTCTCTTCACGACATACATATACGCTCCCGGTATCATGTGTCAATCAGCTATAATGAACTATGG
>NW_009214189.1:0-256 GCF_000690835.1 Fulmarus glacialis
TCGGAAAGTGGGAAAAAGACACCCCCCCTCTCCCCGCCCCGCCTCGCGTGTGTCGTTTTCAGAAGACTGGTTGGGAGCGGCGTGTTAAAACTGAGAAAAGTTGGGGTTTCTGCGTTATCGAGGAAAATAAGTAGTTGCTTCTCTCGCTTCCCTCACAGGCTAAGCCGAGTTTGTGCTGTGGACAGTGATTGAATGTCTAAATTGTCGGCATAATTCTCGCTCGGATGTTTATAGAATTGAGAACAATAGTGCTATT
>NW_009214189.1:292-46275 GCF_000690835.1 Fulmarus glacialis
TTGGAGCTATTCAGGGGCCCCTATTCAGGGCCAGTGCTTTCTATCCAGCGCTTACTTGCCCATCCTTCTCCTGCCTCAACTGTGACAGGAGTGAATGGAAGTCGGGGTGGGGGTGGGGGTGTCACCTAACGCTGCTGGCTCACGCTCTGAGGTGCCGTATGTTATGGGGGGGAAGTAAACGAACTTCGGAAGGGCTGTGTGCGGTGTTATTCAGGGGCCCCTATTCAGGGCCAGTGCTTTCTATCCAGCGCTTACTTGCCCATCCTTCTCCTGCCTCAACTGTGACAGGAGTGAATGGAAGTCGGGGTGGGGGTGGGGGTGTCACCTAACGCTGCTGGCTCACGCTCTGAGGTGCCGTATGTTATGGGGGGGAAGTAAACGAACTTCGGAAGGGCTGTGTGCGGTGTTGGATGTGACCAGTTCTCTAGCAGGTCTGTTTTCCTTGTTGCTGTCGGTTGAGGGGTTATAAAGAGTTTGAACTTTGAACAGTTTTAGCAAATAACTATATACTTCCATAAGACCGTCCCACACAGCATCTGGATTAATGAGGAATTCTTAGCATTATGGCTGAATACTGCCTTAGTCTGCTGACATCAAAGAGGAGTGCACACTAACGTGGTGGAGGCTTACATGATGTTTGGTTGTGTCAGAATAATTAAAGATACTACATCTTAGCTGGTAGAAGAAGAGGATGGGAATCTGGTTTTGCTTTTTGGTCATCTTCTTAATTGCGCTTTTTGCCCTTTCAGATAACAAGCTACTAGAGAAGTCGGACCTTCATGCGGTGCTGGCTGATAAGCTTCAAGCAGAAAAATATGACATGCAGAGCAGACATGAGATCAGGTATTTAAAATTCCTTTTTTGTCAGTCAGCTGTCTGTCACGCATACTGTAACCTAAACCATTGTTTGATGCATTACATAAACATCTTCTAGGTTACTACAGTAACTTGGAATAAAACAAACTGGGAAATCTGTTGATCTAAATAAACTGTAACTAACTCTAAACATGTGATAAAGTTACAATATGTTTACAGTATACAGTGCAGAAAGATCTGACCAAGTTTTTGACAGAAATTAATTAATCACAAACTCAAGGTATGGAGGTGGACCAGAATGAGCTTCTGCTTCTGATCTGTTTGCCTTGTAATGCTTATAATGTTTGCCTGGTGTTAGTTCCTAATGATTATGATCTGATTCTTGAAATTGTCCAATCTTATAAGCATTGCAGGGAGAAACTGATGTCTGGGTTTCTTTCAATCTGTGTTATCACATAGAATGGAGAAAATCATGACTGTGAAGCGTCAGTCCTAAATAAGCACCGTATGCTAAAACGAACGTGTCTTCTGCCTGCTTTTAGCAGGATTTTTTCAGGAAACTTCCTCTCTAACCTGGGAATAGCACTTCAGTGCAGCAGGCAGGTGTCGTGCTGCTTATTCTGTTGGCATTTGAAACCACAGCAAACCAATATGCTAGTAGTGTGTCCTTTGTATGGACAGCATGTAAATCCCAGCAGGTAAAGGCTGTTGGGTTCTGCTCTTGGTGTAACTGAAGAAAAGGCAGGGCAGTAGCTCAGAATTTCCTACTTCTGTAGGAATTGCTTCCTCTGTTGAAGCTCTTTGTGCTCTATAATGTGAAACTGTATATGCATGTCTAATTGGGATACAAAACAAATATAGTTAAAGCTATTATATACTATTACTAGTAAGGAAAGAAGAACTGATTTTACAGGAATTGCAGGCAAAACGTCAGTGTTTGGCCAGCAGGCTGGAGTTAACACCTGTGTGAAAGTTCTCAAAAGCTTTCTGATGACTGCAGTTGTCTTGAACCATCTTTAGTTTATGGGAATCTGATTCTGGTTGAACACCTACTCCAAGAGGTGAGGCTGGAGTAGACGAGGATGAGAAAAGATGCACAAAAACGGCATCTTCAAAGTAAATACTAAGCTGAACCATGATACTGTCCTCAGTATATGACAGTTTTTTGAAACAGAATGAATTCCCTAATCCCAGATAGCTGAGGAAAAATGCTTTTACTTACCTTAAGGCCAAGGAGGAGAATCTAGTTCTGGCTATAGAGCTATGCATGGCCAGAGTTATAGGACATGTTGGATATTACCACAGGACTTGGCTTCCTAACTGTTTGGACACAGTTTTTTGGAAATACAGCGTCTTCTAGTACAGCATTAGTTCAGTGAGGTTTGTTTGTTTGTTTTCTGAGAAGAGCATAAAGTTACTGATATCACTGAGACCTTTCAGCTTCTGAATGCATTATCTGTTTCCCATTGGACTGTGACAACACAGAATGACTACAGGAACAGACGCTTGTTCTGTTTGTCTGGTATAATAGTGAAAAACTTAAAATTATTAGTTTTAAAAGCTGTAATTTATAATATAGCTGCTAACTTGCTCAAAGTCTCTGTGTGTGATATGTATATGTGTGTATATGCTTTTAAAAAACTGACTTCTGTTCCTGTCTCTGCGCTTTCAAAGACATGAGTGATAAATGTTACAATGATAGTTGTCTGGGGGGTGATATGTGTGTTCTTCTGGAAATTCCAGAATTAAATTAAAAAATTAATTACACACAATTAAAAAACACCCCAAAACCTTTACACAATAAGGCTAGAACATACTTGGGGCAATGGAGAAGTGACTTGTAAGACCTGGGATTATAAACCCAAGGGCCTGGGAATATACCCTTGGTTCTCTGGCTTTTGGTTCTGTGCCTTGTATTACGCTGTCTCCAGATGTTTAGCATCTTCGAGGTCCACCAGCTCCCTCCAAAACAAATTTGAGGTGGTAAAATATTTGTAATTCTTCCAGAATTTGGAGACTTTACTTTTAAGACTCAATTGTCTTCATGCAAATTTAAGCAAAGGCTAGTTTTCTTTCATTTGTGTTTGAATTCTATTTTAGAAATGGTCAAAAAGGTGAATTGAGTCCTCAGTAAATTTAATTTTCCAGTACTATATAATGGCATTTTGGTTGGCGAGAAGTGTGTTGTGGGGGAGTTTGTTATGAATGACCTGTATCTCTGATGTAGTATAGAAAATCCAAGGGATTTTGTCCTGAGACTTAATTGGTCAAAGGCACAGGAGCAATTGGATTCTGGTTTGTGACTTTCTTCTTCCTCTCTCAAACTCCAGTCCCGGACATGATGGCACATGGAATGATGCTCAGTTGCAGGAACTGGCACAGCTGAAGATAAAACATCAAGAGGAGCTGACAGAGCTGCATAAGAAACGTGGCGAGGTTAGAAAGTCCTCTCGTGTTCTGTATGGTCCATATGTGGTCCTTTGTGAACATGACCTTAATTTTAGCAAGCTTAATCATCATCATATTTTTCTCATTTCATGTACAGCCTTTTTAAGCTCCCCATGTTGATGATTAAAATAAACCAGAGATTGTTGGTCTTTAAAACTGACAGTCAGGAGATAAGAGCTTACGTTGTCAGCATAGCATGATTTTTAAGACGTGCTTAATTTTGTGTTTCACAAATAGGTTTTTAACTGTATTTATTAGAGGAAGGAAGGAACTGATCTAGTTTACGGAGCTGCGCATGACCACTAGTTCTACACTGAAAAGACTTTGAATGAGTGAGAGAATAGGTGGCTGTGTGTGGTTTCATTTGTCTCTCTCACATTGCAGGACCACTGCTATGAAAGAGTGGACAAAATAAACAAGCACAAGCAAAGGTTGAAGGTGCTATGGTGTTAGACTGAAAAGGGAGTGCTGGTTCTGCCATGTAGATGCAGTAGGGAGCCCAGGAGTCCTGTAAGCTATGGGACTTGGGCCAGGGAGAGGGGAAAAGCTGCTATCTCTTTTTTTTTTTTTTTTTTTAAACAGGAAGATGTGGAGGCTTCATTAGCAGAATTGTTTTTGTAAATACCACAGCGGTGGGTTGAATGAGTCCAGGAGCTAGTACCTGAATGATACTGCAGACTTTTATAGGGAGAAGGTGGGAGCGATCTGGAAAACATTATCATGGTCCTTTGATCACACCTCACTGGAGTTGTGGAGAAGCTCCAGTGTCAGTAACTCTGAGCTTTTCAGAGAGGAGACAGCTTTCTACAGGAGGTGTGCACTGACTAGTCAAAGCAGTGAGAATTCCTTCTTTCCCCTCAACCTGGTGTCCTAAGCCATCTCCCCAGGCAGGCACTCTTCTCAAAACTCAGTCTTCCTTCTCCCTGGGCAGCCAAGGCTCTGCAGGCTGCGGGGCTTTCTTCTGCTCACTGACTGGGTAGCTGTGAGCTGGGAGTGGCAGCAGCTCATTAGTGTTGGCCTCTGCCCCTCTATTTCCTGTGCACTGCAGAGACGCCACCAGCAACTTACTTTGTGGGAAAACTCTCATGAAATCTGTGTTTACAATATGTCAGCTACATGTCTCCTGTAATGGCTGTCCTGAAAGTAACAAGAAGATTTGTTCCTTGGTTGTTAGTATTCATGTGTTGGTTTGTTTACTTGGCAATTTTTAGTTCCTGTATTGATTTTTCCAGGACTTTAAAAAATAAAATTTCTTAATATGCATTCTGTTTGATGTGACTTTATTAAAGAAACTTTTTGAGGGAAGGGGGTGAGATATCAAAGAACAGTAACTTGTTGACAACTCATATTTGAGAGTAGATTCCCTGACTTAATGACCTGTGTGATAGGGGCAGTAAACAGATCTGTATAGAGAGCTGTGAAAGAAGACCTGAAAGGTGTGCTTCCTGCTGTGATGTTATATTGGTCTGTGCTCTCGCTGGTTGCTGCTCAGTGTGTGTTATCCAGCTGGCATCCCTGCATTTTGTAATGTAATTTTCTCCTCTCTGTAGCTGGCCCAGTCTGTAATTGATCTGAATAACCAAATGCAGCAGAAGGACAAAGAGATGCAGATAAATGAAGCAAAGTGAGTAGGAACTGTTTCATCTGCGTGGTTGGTATGAGACCCAGACTTCTGGCTGAGTTATTATAATATTGAGTGTTAAGTGCTATAATATTCTCTAGGAGTCCTAGCCATGGGCTAAAAATTCCTTTGTTAGGCATTGTACAAATAGCACAATGGTAGATGGTATAGGTCCCAAAGGAGATTCTCATTGTTTCGTATATTTTATTGCCATTCTAGGATTGCAGAGTATTTGCAAAAGATCTCTGAACTGGAAACAGAGTGCCAGGAATTGCGTAGCAAACTGCAAGATCTTGAGCGAGCTAATCAGACACTGAAAGATGAATATGATGCTCTCCAGATCACCTTCAATGCCTTGGAGGAGAAACTGAGGAAAACTACTGAAGACAACCAGGAGCTGGTCTCACGCTGGATGGCAGAGAAAGCACAAGAAGCCAATCGTTTAAATGCAGAAAATGAAAAGGATTCAAGGTGAGATTGATAACCTCTATTTGATAAACTACTTCCCAATATATTTTTGAATACTTGTGAGTGCATAGGATAAAATCAGATTTACTTTTGATCTCTATTCTTGCATAACACAATGAGAGTCCAGAACTTCGTGTCCCTTCTTTTGGCCGACACAGACGGATGCTTTGTGAAAACATTCCTGTCTTTTAAATGAATAAAACATGTTCTTTGGTTTCTTGAGCAACATTTAACTATGGCCTAAAGATCATAAATCAGATGGAAACTGGGGTTTTTTTGCTGGTATTAGATTTGGACTTCTCTTCTTCATATCGTATCTTGATACTACTCCTAGTTTCATCCTTTTTTGACTTAACCAATTTAAGTGTGTCTTGCATTCTGCTAAAAGGAGAAACTGCCATGAGACTGAATTATGTATAACTTGCAAAAATAAGTTTGTACTTCTTTTTTTCTTGCAAAATAATAATTTTTATTCTTCTGAATTGCTTCAGCTTACTTTCCAACTAACAATACTTGGAGACGGAGCTATAAGACAAGTCTTATGGCACTTGGCAATTTTGTATTATCTTTACTAACATAATGATTATTTTTGCAAGTTCTTGCACTCCGAGCAAATCCACATTCATATAGGTCATAAAGGGCTGTAGGTACGCTTTGCCTTATTGCCTCACTCAATTGATCTTGTCCTTTGCTATTCATGGAAAGAAAACTGCCTCTCCTGCACTGAGTGTCTTGAAAAGCAGGATAAAATCAGGGCAGTGGTCTGATTATTTTTGTTTGTTTGGTTGGTTGGTTTTTTTAAATTTTATGAAGCCCATTAAACCTGTGCACGGTATTCTTTGGAATGAGATTAAGGAAGTGTTTTTTTGTTTTTTTTTTTTTTTTTTAAATAACCTTGTTTTCTTTTTCTTAGGAGACGACAAGCCAGGCTGCAGAAGGAGCTAGCAGAAGCTGCCAAAGAACCCCTTCCTGTTGAACCGTAAGCAGTCTTGATTTACAGAGTCACCTTCATCACTTCATGCTTCAGTTTTATGCAGATGCATGATAAATAGTCTTTGTTATTTCTAAATTTGGAGATGTAGAGGAGTGTTTAAACTTTGGTGTAAAGTCAGAAATGTACAGTAACTCTCCCTACTTGAACTTCCAGGAGAAGGAGTTCTGTTATGACTAAAAATAGATGCTTGGACTCAAAGTCCTAAGAATGGTTCATATGGTGAATGTATTTTCTTATCTCAGCATAAAAACATTTGTTATGTGGTGCCTTTGGTCTTTAAAATAGTTCTTTAATCATGGAGCAATACTCTCTTGAGATGCCTACATTTTTAAATGTTAGACTACAAATAGGATCAAGGATTTCCTGTAGGAACAGGTACTGAGTTAAGGTAGGTGAAAGTATATTGATCACTTCCATACTGGGAGAGATTTATTCTGTAGGAAAAAAAAATAGATAGATGTGGAGTTACTTTTCCTGGCAAGCCAGAGATAAATATCTCTAGTCTCTTGTTCTTTTCAGCAGCAGCACATGTATATTTGCTGCTGTGTTTACTCCTGGGTGGTATTTAATCAGCTGACTGAAGTGGGCAGTTGATGGTATAGGTGCTTTGCACCAGGTTGATAAGGCTGTTGGTGCTTGTGTTAGCCAAATCCAGAAAAACTTACACCTGCTGCACTGTTAGTGGAAACAGCTGAGACAGTCCTCAGGGCACTGCCAGAGCAGTGTGCCGGCTTTTTATTGATATCTGTTATCTTTGTACTAGCATTATGTCATTACGTTGTGTGCTGCATGGCCTTGCGCAGGATAGGAGCAATGTATCTCCTCTGGAAGAGGACCCATGCAAAAGACTGGGGTAGGTAGGAAGAGCATGTATAAGAGGAGTATGGGAGAGCTTGTAGCATTTGGAAGGAAAATTGAAACTGCAATTAACAATGCAGCTACTTAGCACAATTTGCTTGGCTTTTTTTTTTTTTTTTTAAATGCTTCCATTCCCTTAGCTTATTGAGGTGTGGCTCTCCATGACAAGATTACTGCTGACCTGTGTGTCACAGGCCAGTGGACAGTCCCAAGCCAGAGGACAGTCTTCCCAGCTTGTAAGAATAGTGATATCCCTTTTCCCCACATTATTTGATGTAAACGCACATGGAATATCGTAGAATATTAAACTCTTCAATAAATAATACTGCACTGAGAGGGGAAACACACATGTAATGTCTGTGGCCACTTTCCCTATTAAGCTTCTTCCTCTCCATTACCCAAAGCAAGACCTTCCTATCTTAGAGCTGAGCTCGGAGGTAGCTGTAGCACAACACTTGAATATTTTACTTCCTCTTGTGGTGGGATGATGGTCTCATAGTGTTTCATAAATAATTTGATATGAGACACTGAGAAGTTAAGAAGAAGCCTATTTTAAAAAAAAAACCTAGAAAATAGTTGCTTCTGTAAATTCCTCAAACTCTGCCTCACAGATGTTTTTGATTCCTTCTTTTTTATTTCGTAATTTTAGTGGGTTTGTATTGTATAAATGTGCTACTTACTGAAGGGAAAAATAGCAGCATTTCGAAGAGCGTGCCCTGGTGTTTATATTCACTTCAAAAATATGTTAAGTTAACATGGAAAGTTTTTTCGCTACATACAATTTTAATAGCTCAAACTTTAGATTTTAAAAAAGAAATATCAGCAGAACTTGATAGTGTTTTATTGAAATATCATACTCTGATTGAAAGTATCAGGCTATATTTTTCCACAGTCTTTTCATATATACTGTCCTCCAATATCTTAGAACTTAAAGTGCAGCTATATTCTGAAACAAGAGATTAAAAATGGTCCCATCCTCTTCAATTCTTTTGCAGCTGAGTGTTATCTGATGGCAGGAATTGGTTTATTCCTACTTAAATGCTGAATTTAAACTTCCTGTTCAGTCAAATGGCATCAGGTTGATTGTTTAAAAATAGTTTGTCCTGCAAAATCAGCAGTGAAGGAAGAATCATCATTGAAGGAAAAAATACTGGGCTGTCAGAGCCCACGATGACTAATGGGGAAAAACCTTTTAGTGTTAGCAGAATAGTTTAGCTGGATTAATTTATGGTATATGTATTGGAACCTCAAACTTCTTTCTGTTCAGTTGTACACCAACACTTTAATGAAGTGTACCAAAACATCCCTCGTCCTTAATGGAGCAGCACCTGAAGTACAACAGTATAGAAAGTATCCGGATGTCTTTGGTGTGGATGAAGAAGGAAAATTCACTCTTGTGCTTTTTTTAATACTACTTTGTTTTGGAACAGCAAAAAAGGTGTTGTGAAAATAAGATATCAGCTGTATTTGGGGTTGTAATAACTCATGTTTTTGCTGTTCTGTAACTGTTCCAGCAAATATAGTTCACTCTGTAGCAAAGTCTTGCTCGCATGTGGTAGGTCCTTATAATGCTGTATGTAGTGCTGCAACTGAAATATAATGCCTGTAGTAAAGAGAATTTGGAAAGGATGCCTGTCAACATAAATATGTGGGGGGTGAAATCCAACCCTGTTGCCATTGAAGCGTGTAATTGCCAGCTGGAAAGAAAAAACTGAAATTTAGGTGCTGAATATACTTGTTTTCAGACACTGTATGTTGAATGGAGTATCTCTGGCAGTGACAGCTAGATCAGCGTTTGTGTTGTCTGCATCTACCAACATGTTACTACAGCTAAGTAAACCTAGATGCGGGTTGGGCGCAGACACCAACAAACCCTGGAACAGCGTCGTCCATTCAGTTCATATACATCGGTGGGTGGTTTCCATAGGAAGCTCTGGCTGATTGAAAATGAGGTGTTTTCTCTCATTTCAGCAGGGATGATGATATTGAGGTGCTTGCAGATGAAACCTCTGACACAGCTGAGGAGACATCTCCAGTGCGAGCTGTCAGCCGAACATCAAGGTTTGTAGACCAAGAGGGTTTTGTTTCATGTAATTGAGAAGAAC
The DNA here is from genome assembly GCF_000690835.1 of Fulmarus glacialis. NCBI lineage: Eukaryota > Metazoa > Chordata > Aves > Procellariiformes > Procellariidae > Fulmarus > Fulmarus glacialis. The sequence continues at coordinate 9,603 of NW_009214189.1, forward strand.
AAGGGATATAAGAGTTGGAACAATGTTGGGAATGTAACTTACAGTTTTTACTTGCCTTTAGCAAGTTTAGTACTTCCACCAGAGCAGTATGAGACTCATGTGCTGTGTTCTCTGTTACCATGCTCTACATAGGCTCTGGTTTTCCTTTGCTGTTTTAAATAAATTAAACTAGTGTCTGAAAAATCTGTGTTTAATCTTAAAAACAAAGGTTTAAAAGCAAAGTAGACAATAAAATGGGTATTGCAGTGCCTATTGTATTATATCTCTGTTACTATACAAGATACCAATATGACTTTACAAATAGCTGCGGTTTTTGATTTCACTGAAATGCTGAAAATATCTTCACCTAGATTAAATGCATCTTTTTCTTCCTCTAAAATAGCAGTGAGTGGAAAGTAAGAGGTAGTTACATGAGAACATGGATTAATTTGGTTGAAACTTCAGACTTGGCAGACTGTTCTATCGAAAACCAGTAATTCACAGGGTGGAGGTTGAGGGAAATTGAAGAAACTTCACTCACAAATTATGTTCTGAGTTGTAGTTACTGGTGCCTTTTGAACTGATGCCTGCCTTTGGTGTTTTGTGTCTTCGGACTGGGTCTGCAGGGGAGGGAGTCTTTCCAGAGACTTGTTGCAATGAAATGTGTTTGTATTGATCTTTATGTTGAGAAGCTATTCACAAGGTTTAAACCTGTCCTCCCCTCCTTCAGTAAGCGACTCTCCCAGCCAGCTGGAGGCCTTCTGGACTCTATCACTAATATCTTTGGGTAGGTTAGAACACTTTCACCTCTTTGTTTTGTATATTGGTTTCAATGTACACCAAGATCTTGGTGATGCAGGGAATACAAACAAATAATTTCAGCCTTTCTTCTAGCTTCTGCCTTTCTTTTTTTTCTTTTTTGTTCTCCTCAACTTCCTGTTTCTTCCATCTTGCCGTGTGCTGACCTCTGACCTTTCCCTCCAGTCTGTCTGAGTCTCCCCTTTTGGGACATCAATCTTCTGATGCTGCCAGGTGAAAACATTATCCGCTCTTAGTCCAGCATGTGAATGTATTCCATTGAAGTAACACGGAACCCAGCTGCATTATCCTGCTTAGATTTCAAATGTTGATAACACTGGATAGAAACTGCCTACAGTTAGAGAGGCGAGGAGCCCCTCTTTGTGGAGAGAGTACATGGGGGTTGCTCTTACTTTCCACTGCACTTTGCTCCTTTAATAGGGTTATTTAAAATAAGTCGTTGGGTTCTATGCTTAGTGTCCGGAGTGGAGCCAGTCCTTCTAAGTCAAGCTCTGCATTAGGTGGACAGTCTTTGCTTAAATGGTGCAGCCCGAGCTTTTGAATGGAGCATTTTGCTGCCTGGGATGTAGTGCTGCAATGGTGTTGAGTCTCCCTAGACGTAATGATGGAGTTGCAGTCTCTCCAGCTGAACTCGGCTGCAGTCATTCCCATGGTTCTCTTTCCTGTAAAAAAAAAAGACTGCTCCAAAATGAGGTCAGTAATCAGTTCAGGTAACTTATCTGGCGTACTATGAAATATCTAAAGCCACAAGTGGATGTAGTGTTATAAGACAAATGTAATTTTTGAAAGATGGGATAAAAGAAAGTCAAAAACTCCTTCCCCCATTTTTTTTAATCACTGTACAGTGTAGTTGAGTGACAGGTACACATCTGGATGAACTCAAGAGAAACAGCGTTCGCTTCTCGTTTTAAAATATTTCTACTTCGTTTCATCTCAGGAGGCGTTCTTTGTCCTCATACCCTGCTCCCCAGGATAATGTAGAGCCACATCCAGGTGCCAGTAAAGAAGTGAGAGTGCCCACTACTGCCATATGTGTCTTTGTAAGTATAGCAGGAATTCTCGGTTTTACCATTCCTTTTACCGTCTTTGGAGGAAGTGAATCCTATCTGTGTGGGAACTGATCTCCTGAAACTCTTTCTATTAACATTGCCAAACAAGAAGGAATTCTTGATTTGGTAGCATGGTTCATCCCATGTAATTTTCAGCCCAAATGCTTCTCAGAGACAATGTGCTTGATGTTTGTCTTGCTGAGGTCAATGATGACTAGTAAAAGGTCTGAGGGCACAGGGGAATTACACTCCATTACCCTCTTGGCTCCCAGCAGTCCCTGTTCTGTCATGCCATAGTAGAGCAATGATTGAGGAAGAGATTGCTGACAGTTTGGGATTAATTCAGTTCCAGTTCTCCACAGTGAAGGGAGTTGTGGCACTGAATGTCATCCAACAGAACTGGTTAAGAGGAGCTTGTGGTAGTGGGGTGTCTTCAATTGTTGTGTGTGATCTAAAGTTTTCAAGCTGAGACCTCCTTTATGTGTTGTTTTGGCCTCACAAGGCCAAACCTAAATTTCTGTGAAGGGCATCGCCTTCTGAATGGAAGATATTGTGGTAAATTGTCTTCTAACACAGCTACTTGTTTGAACATTCCTCTTGAGCTTTCTCAGGCACTCCAGTGCTGGATGTGAATATTTCATGGATATGAAATGACTTATTTTTTTCATTCAGAGTAACAGAGTGGCTCACTGCAGCGTGGAGGCTTGTGTATTCCTAGCCTGCCCTGTTACCATCTTCTCTAGTGGAAGTCATGGGGTGGAGGCAGTAGCAATGTTACCTTAAGTGAGAATAGGGTCATAACTTAATTGACAGCCTGGAGCTGGCTTGACCAGGGAGCATCAGAGATGTTCATGGCTGCAGTATGTGTTGCAACCTCTCTCCTCCTCTGGCTATGTACAGCAAGCAGAGTTGATCAACAGATATAATCCTGGCTAATTTCATCATAAAAGGTATTGCAAAGCTATGTATGTGAGGTTTTCAAGAATCATGTGAGAGGTTATGTTGTTTTCACCTTTCTCTTGATCATCTGTAATGTCATCTGAACTTCCAAGAGCAGCGCAGCCTGTCTTCCCAATATGGAGGGGCAAACCACAGTAGGCTATGCTGATCCCCAGTCTTGGCAATGTGGAGAATGCTGCCCCATTCCAGTTCCCCATCTTGCAGCAGGAGTAGGAACAGCTGCAGTAGTAAGCCTGTCAGACTGTGGCAGTGTGGAGGTGATGTGTGGTTAGCGCTGCAATATTAGAAGGAAAAAGTCCCTACTCATTTCATGGGTATCCATATGTTCCTTCTGGATATGATGTGTGTTATGTTTTAGCTCCTGTGTTTGGAGCCCAGGTGGAGTGTGAGGACATGTCTAGGTCCAGCAGAGCATTCCAGGAATGAGTGCAAGGACTCTGTGCTGGAGGTTTGGCAGATACGGGCAGCAGACCGGGCTCTCTTCTGGAGGGATGAGTAGAACAGGCTTGGGAAGGCAGAGAAGGTAGTCACTTCAGCCATCATTCTTGGCCATAGTTTCTAGGCAAGACCTTTGACCACTTTTGTTCTGAATGGCTCTTCTGCACTTGTAGAAAGATCAGATTTGAAGTGTGATGACCCCTAAATATGAGCTGGCAGACCAAGTTCAAGCAACAAGTTCCAGAAAAATGCAAGTTTCCAGAAAAACTGATTTTGAAAGAGCAGTTACTGAAAATACTTAAAAAGTAATGCAGCAAATGGATTAAGAATGTGGTACTAATACTGTGTGGGTAAGTAGTATAAAGCTGTGAAATTAACAGGGGGGAAAAAAGGAAGGTATCTTAAAATTCTCATAGGTTTTAGAAGGTTAAGAATCACTATTAAGTGGCCAACTCAAGCTTCAAAACATTAAGCTGTGAGAAAGCAGGGGTGCAGGGGTGTCACTGCATCTGCAGATAGGAACCACAGCTTAAGCCCAAGTTCTCTGAGAGAAGGTGCTGTCACAACTGTGCTGGTACTACTTAATCACCAATATAAAGTAGCATTATCACCAATATGCTAAATGAATGCAGTTAATCTGTTATGCTGTTTTCTAGCAGACTTTCCTAACTCAAGCCTGACTTGAGTGTTCTGTGGTTGCATGAACTGATTGGATCATGTTCCATGGCTGGCTCTAGATGGAGAAATAAAAAGTTAGTTTCCTTCTACAGCATATCACCTGTTACTGTTTTCTGTCCTGTCCTTTCCTTAATTTTTTTCTGGTGTAACTTAAAAGCCTTACCTTATAAAGCCTAAACTTACGAAGCATTGTGAGGCTTCTGGCAGTTTATTATCACTGTTGAGTCCTTGCTAGTGTTTTTCTTTATGTGCATTTGTTTTTTTCTTTAGATAAGGATCAGCCTTTTTGCTCTGTTTGTACACCATCAACCATAGTAGAGTTTCAGTCTGTGGCTTTGTTTCCTATATAGCGCTGAAAGATCTACACTTGTGGTTCTGTATAACCTTTAAGTTCTGTAGCTTTCTAATCTGTGGTTTTTTGGGTCTATGCTAATTCCATTTTGGGCGGCTGTTCTGTTCCTCCCACTCCTCAGGATGCACATGATGGGGAGGTGAATGCAGTGCAGTTCAGCCCTGGCTCCCGGTTACTAGCAACAGGAGGCATGGACCGGAGGGTTAAGCTTTGGGAAGTCTTGGGAGGTAAACGTCTTTGCTTCGGGATATGGCGGGATGCTAAACAAACTCATATTATAGTTCACTTTGTGTCAGCTTCTGTTCTAATCCATTGCTTAAGTTTTGTTTGTCTTTCTCTGTGCAGATAGGTGTGAGCCCAAAGGTTCCCTCTCTGGTAGTAATGCTGGGATTACAAGCATAGAATTTGATAGTGCTGTGAGTATCTGTGCAATATCCACTGTTTATGATTGGGAATAAATTAATTGAATTATGTTGTGCTCTGCTATCAATTTCCATTCTAATACTTTGAAAAGTTACCTAAGAAATGAGTTAAAATACTTATGAGAGTAACTGCAAATAGTTAAAAATTGTACAAAAGATCTTTATTTGATATGCTGCAGTCTGTAATTCTCATCTTTGCTTTACAGTTCAGAACATGATATGCAGCTCAGACATTGGCTGTTATGGGCTATTATGATAAAATGACAGTAAAATACACTAGGCTTTGTCTAAAGTAAGAAATTAGTCTTCAGCTTCCCACTAAAGTTGGCATAACAGCACAAAAGCAGCAAATACACTGAGGCTTTATTTCTGTGAAGTTTATTTCCATAAGTGCTCTGCCGAGGTCTGTGATGAACAGTAAAAGGTCTGATTATCCCAAGACTTGCACTTCCATGACCTTTTCTCCCAGCAGTTTCTCACCGGTCACGGCACAGTAATGATGTGGCTGGCAGAGCGTTTGCTGACAGCTCGTGATGTGTTCAGTTCATGTTAACCTGAAGTGTCAGAGGCATGACTGGGACCAGTATCCAACAGTCTTACTTTGAAGGAGTTTGGGGTCTTGGATTGTTATAACTGGACGTTTGATCTGACTTTTCTGCTGAGTCCTCTCCCATAACACAATGCTTTACTGTATAGACAGTAGACCAAAGCTGACATCATTGCTTCCATTTGGTGATTCTATGTGCTAAACTTTGATACACACCCAAAAGGATCCTTCCTTTGGACACTGACCAGCTCATTAGAGGTTTGCTGGCACTGTCAATCTACAGGAGAAACTAGTTCTGATTTTCACAAGCTGCTTGAACACATTTGAGATGAGAACTGCCTGAGGTGAGATGCTAATGGGCTTTAAGGATTCAGGAAAGTCTTTTGAGATGGACAGGAGTGCAAGCATGAATCTTGTGGTGTCCATTCTCCATCATGGATGACTTGGAAGAGCCCTAAGCCTAAAGCCATGAACAAGTCAATTTATCTCTCCTTGGACAGATTTAGTTTCTGGAATCTTAGTTTAAAATGTTAGAATTTTAATGAAAATTGGAAGAATTGGGCTAATTCCCTTCTGAGGCCTATCTAAGCAGTGGGGGTAGATGATGCAGGGCTTTTTCCCTGTGAAAAAAAAAATAAAAAAAGAGGAAAAAAACCCACAACAGATGAGGGTAAATGAGAACCTGTTTCCTCACTGCAGCAGAAGTGAAAGGAGAATGTCCTTTCTGATCTGGTTGTTGTTATTCCTTTTTATCTGTAGTCATGATTCTACAAATCACTGTCACATTTTGATGAGAAGAAAAAGCCATAGCCTTTTTGAAAGTGGTTACCCTAGCTTTCCTTACTGGTATATGCTACTGTTTTTTTGGTTTTATTCTTTTTTTCCCTTGACAATATAGCGCTAATATGGTTTTAATGATTTATTGGAAATACTTTTGAGTTTAATTTGCATATTGACTAACAGAAGTAGTTTTAAATTAATCTTGTGTTCACAGGGTTCTTACCTCTTAGCAGCTTCAAATGACTTTGCCAGCAGAATCTGGACAGTTGACGACAATCGGTTACGGGTGAGTCTCTTGAAGGCAAAACAGTGCTCAGGTTGTTTCTTTCTTGTATTTCCGTTTTGTCTCATGGGAACATGGCAGTTTTGGAAGTTTGGCATTTACAGACACTTTCAATAATTCTTTTTGTTAACAGAATCTTTATTTCTCTTCAGGGTCTTCACAGCAAGACCTAAAATACAGTATTGGTCTCTGCACAGCCTTGCAGGAAACTCCAGTTACTGCATATTTTCACAATACAGCCCCCCTGCTAGCAAAACCTTACCACGTAAACCCAATACACTTTTGCATCTGCCTATGTGGAAATGTAAATGCTTCTTATGGTTTATGGAGAACCACTTCAATGTTTTAGCCTCAATCCAAGGAGAGGACTGCTAAATAAGGGTTTGCAGAAGACAAAGAGGGATTTTTGGTTTTAAGTCAGGAGCAGCATTCTTGAAAAGGATTTTAAGCTGTTAAAGGCAGCAAGCCTAAAAGTGCTTGACTTTATTCTTAATGTCTTTTGAAAGATTGCTTCTCTCCTCCCAACTCCTTTGTACTCACATTCTTCTCCAACACTTAGCTCCAGTTTAAAGAAGGATTCACCTGTGATTGACTAAAAGAAAAGTTTCTTTTCAGCTTTCTAGGAGGTTTTTTTATTGTCATTCCTATGTACACTTTTCCTCAACTTTTTATTTTAGGAAGATACTACTTTGATGTTCTGAATCTTCTGACATTTCATGTCAGTTATAACCTACAGCTGCATTGTAATTCACTGGGTCATTCTCAGTGTGGAGGTGTCAGGTCTCATTCAGGAGAGTGAAGAATATCAGTTCTTTTGCAGCTTCTGTTTGGCTACAAAACCTACTATTGGATGTGAGTTATAGTGAATAAAAGTTTAGCAGACTATAGATTACTCACTACAAAAAGTTCGTTATCCCTGCAAATATCCACCTGGCCTTACAGTGTCTTCCTGTAATTTTTTGGTGTCCTTGGTGACTACCGGCTTTGGGTGAGTGCATTCACTGTTCGCTGAAATAAAATAGTGCATTCCTTGTTTTGAGAGAGCGTGGTATGGATTTGTCGTGGCTTGCACATGAGCAGGAGGTAGTGAAGCTGAAATCACGGTAACTTTTGCCACAAACTCCCTACTTAAATGCAAATATCTGTACGTAATGACTGTGCAGCAAGAGCAGAAGAGAGATGCAGAGTGAAAGTTTAGATCCTCCTTTCTGGAGTTTATGTCCTTTCTTAAGATGAAGTAGTCTTTATGGGATGATTCGTTCTTTCAGAGTTTGTGTTGTGTATCAGGTTTGGTTTTTTCCCAAACTTTGCTCCCATTCCTTTCTGTTCTTGAGGGTTTTTCTTTTGTATTTCCCAAGCCCAGATTGCTTTGTGTAATTTGATAGTCCTTTGAGTATTTAAAAAAACCAAACCTCTATATACCAATGATTTCTCTCTTGTTTTTCACAATTCTTACTTCAGTCGTTCATTATCTGTTTTGTGGTTTAGTATGTAAATATTCAACAATTTGAAGTGAATGTGGCTCATGTTCTTCTCAGCCCCACAGAGCCTCCCCCTGCAGTTACAGAAACTGCTGCAGGGAGTTTTTCTGAAATCTCTGGTTGTCTCAGCTTTCAGGCTTGAAGATATAACAACAGTCGAGACTAGATATGCTGTATCCTTGAGAGAAGCTCATTATAAAAACCTGAAGGCACAATTTCCATTTTTAGCATGCTTTAACCCCTTCTCCTCATAGCTCCTGCAAGGCTATGTTGCAGTTGCCATCTGTCCATGAAATGTAGCTGTATGGAGTGTTGAGGAAGAGAGCTCGCAGGTTCCCTGAGCAGCTAGAGAAACTGCAGCCGAAGGTGACCTGTGTCGCCCAGCTTCAGGCTGAAGTCTGTGGTACTTAACACTCTTACTCAGTGTTAATCTCTGTTTAACTGTAATAGATTTTTTTTTTTTTTTCCTCCAAGCAGTGCAGTAGACATGCAAATTATGATTTAAGATTGTCTTTGAGTTATTAAATAGAGAACTTGTAAGCTATGACGAAAGGGAGCAAGTGGGACTGTGCAATTTTACCATGTAAATCTCTCGTCCTTAGCACACCCTGACAGGTCACAGCGGTAAAGTTCTGTCAGCCAAGTTCTTGCTGGACAATGCACGCATTGTTTCGGGAAGTCATGACCGGACCCTCAAGCTTTGGGACCTCCGCAGCAAAGTTTGTAAGGAAACCTAACTTCCGTCTTCCATCCATGTTCTGTGCTTCTGCTGAATGTAAATGGAAGTCTGACATCAGCCAGATTATTCCATCTTCTTGCTAGTCTAAAAAAGCAAAAAGTAGCAGCCATGCCATCTTCTGTTGTTATTCAAGTAATCGGATTCTTTCTGCCTGTTACTGAAATAAGAATAAGAAATCATGTGTATGCAGAAAGCACTGTTAATGCTATTACATTAATAGCAGCTGTGTTCTGAGAGTGTCCTTTGTTTACCGGTCTGGGGGTGGGGGTATTTTAGTCTTCCACTAAAAACTTGGAGCCGGGTCAGAGGTTTTAACCCTGAGGTGGATGGAAATGTCTCTTGGAAATGTACCAAAAATTTCAACATCTCAAATGAAGGAAATGATAGGATCCAGATTTTTCTTCGGGAGAAACACCTTATTTCCTTGGCATTTCTCCTATTAATGGCTCTTCAACCTGCTTGCAATGAGAGAGAAGTTGAGATTCAAGGTTACCTTGATGCTTGGACCACAGACATAGGTCAAGGAGACAGTTTCATCTTGTTTAACAGTAGCAAATTATAGCTGTTTAAATATGAAGTGGAAGTAAAGCAGCTGTTGTGGGAGCATTTAAAGGGGTATTAGCCACAGCAAAGGAGATTGAGAAGGGTAGAGAGGTTGTTGGAGACTTAAGTCAGGATTATTCTAAGACAGAGTTTGTATGCCCTGTGGACTTCCTTGGACACTGCTCTGTGTGGCCACTGTGTGTGTGGTATAGTGATTATTCTCTGTCTCTGTTTTCATCAGTTAGTACAGTATAAATTTCAGTGTGTCACCATTGATTTATCCTTTTTAGGTATAAAAACAGTGTTTGCAGGATCTAGCTGCAATGACATCGTATGTACTGAGCAATGTGTAATGAGTGGACATTTTGATAAGAAAATTCGTTTCTGGGATATCAGGTAAAACTATTGTAAGAGAGCTTATAGTGTAGGAATGGTTATGGGATTGCTTTCCAAGTATAATCTGAGCTAGGGAACTATTCTTCCTGAGCTTGGAACCTAATGAGACTTTATAAGAGTTGCAGAAGGCCATTGAGATAACAAAGTAAAAAGACTTTGTTACTACTTTATACTTCTTTGGTGTTTTGGGTTTGGGATTTTTTTGGGGGAACGCTGTTTCTTTTCTGAAAAGGCAGTCTGCTTTCTTGTAAATATTTTGCATTGGTCAGTACTTGCCATTCTGGATGTTATTTAGCTTTTCAGAGGGTGGGGTTGTGAGGAAAGTAGTATCTAACTGTTGGCTGGAAACGTTATCCACAAAGTGAGATCTAGCTTGAGAAAGAATCAAAATGTGAGAATAAACCAGTAATCCTTTTTCTCCTCTTCTTCCACTTTGGGACAAGTTAAAGTTTTGATGCAGTGGTTTGGCTTCTGGACCCTGGTTTACTCTTTCTTTTTTCTTTTTCTCTGGTTCTTTTTTTTCTGTCTTTAGGACTGAAAGCATAGTAAAAGAACTGGAGCTGCTTGGAAGAATCACAGCTCTGGACCTGAACTCGGAGCGAACGGAGCTTTTGACCTGTTCCCGTGATGACCTACTAAAGATCATTGATCTGCGGGTTAGTGCTGTCAAGCAGACATTCAGGTGAGTGTGTTCTCCACAAAAACATTATGAATTTCAGAATTTTGGATTGCAGATTGCCCTCAGTGTTGGAGTGTTTTTCAGTATCTCCATGGAGAGAGCAGTCTCCTAACTTTTTTTCTACATGGGTAGGAAAGTTCTCTAGAGTCTAACCGCAAAGATCTGCTCGGTGGATCTTTTCATTTATTTCTTTAAAGAAGGTAGCTTGGCTTAGAAGTCTTTGGCCTAAAGGAAAGAATTTCTTCGGATGCGATTGAGAGGAAGGTGTATAAGAAATGCAAATTGTGATAAAGGGATACTGGAGCTTATTCCAAACCATGTAGAAATCCTTACCACGCACTTTAGTGAGACTTGGAAGTCCATCTTCTTATAAATGAATTTACAATTATCTGATTCTAACTTTTCAGCGCCCAGGGATTCAAATGTGGCTCTGACTGGACGAGAGTTGTGTTCAGGTAAGGTCAGATATAAGCAAGATACCTGATAAATCTTTCCCCAGCAAAAGTGAGTGATTCCTGATGCTTGGCTGTATTGTACCCATTTACAGCTAGAAAAACTGGGGCAGAGTTTGTGATTTGCCCAAGGTTACCTCTTGGTCAAGACAGAATAGATCTGTAGATGTTGATCCAATGTCTTGGAAACTTTCTGATTTCAAAGTGCTTTCACTTCTTAGTGTTAGCAGCTGGTAACACATAACTCTTAAAAGACTACTTAATGCCAGGTTGCTTGCTTAGGAAGTTGTGGGTGGAATGATGATGTGTGCTGATAAATTGCTGACTTGAAAATTGTTCTCTGCCTTTTGCACCTTCTCTGATCTCATAGCCCTGACGGTAACTATGTGGCTGCTGGTTCAGCTGATGGGGCCCTCTATATTTGGAATGTGCTCACTGGGAAATTGGAGAGGACGCTTGCGAAGCATCACAGGTGAGGGGAAGCTGGCTGTATAATCTAAAGTGGGGATCTGGGTTGTGAATCTTGTTGAGCTATCAAAGAATTGTAGTCATACAGCTTTGCAACTTCTATGGGTGTGTGAGAATTTTTAATATGCAGATTCTTTGTGGATTCATGGCAGTATTCTCTAGATTGAATTAAGTTTAGGTTTGTTATTGTTCAACTTCTTAAACGGAGATATGATTCTAATAAAGTACATTTAATATATTCTGAAGAAACTGTGTCTCTCTTAGGCTTATTAAAAGCCCGAGTCTCTGGAGACCTGAGAAAGTGTTTTTTCTTCGATAGTCAGAGTACTATACTGTTTCATTCCAGTGTTAAGTGCTGTTGTGGAATTCAGCTTTTTTGTAAACTTATACCTGGCTTCCATTTCAGTTCTTCTATCAATGCAGTTGCATGGTCACCAGCGGGTGCCCATGTGGTCAGTGTGGACAAAGGAAACAAGGCTGTCCTGTGGTCTGAATTTTGACTGGACGGAGGGTGAAAGGCAGAGCGTCCAGCGCCTCTGTATGGTGGTGCTGGTCCGTGGCTGAACAGAATGGAGACCCGAGCCCAGATCCATCCTGAGTCGGGATATTAACAAGCGCATGAGCTTCACTTTCCAGAGGAAAGTTCTAAAGCAATGGAGAAGGAGCCTGAGTCAGAGACTTCTTATGGCCGTAACTGCACTGTGGCACTCGGACTCAGCAAGGGATTAGCTGTTCTGGATGGAGAATGCTATTTAGTCATGCCTTTACATGCAGTATCTATGCACCAAGGGGAGCTGAAGATACTAGCGGGATTCCTCACCAGACAGCTGTGCCAAATACCGTGTCACACAAATGTATCTACAGCACTTCTGAGCTGGAAATGTTGGAAAGAAGTTACTGTGTATGCTGACTTAATACGTGTCCTGTCTCCTGTGTTCTGTTCTCGTGGCCTAGTTCAGGCATGGGGTGAGAAGATCCTGAAACACGGACAGGTCCTAGGCCGTCTGAAGTGTTGGAACAGCTTTTAAAGAGAGTCTCCTGTGGCTCTGGCAGCTCTGCCTTTGAGTTATTGGCTCAATTCAGATCTGCTCTGATCCTGACACACATTCTCCAGCACTGTCATGTGAACTCTTTGTATCAGTTTCACCTCTTCTTAAGGCAATGGTCCGTTCTTCAGGACTTCTGCACCCTTTTGTTAAAATGCCCTTCAACAGCTCGGGTATCACAAAATAGGAGATTTTTAATCTTTTTATTCCACAGGCAGTTTGGTTAATGGGCGTAAGGAGAGAGAAGTTCAACTTCTGTTGTGCTGCTGTGATAAGGAATGTAGTCATACTGTGACTTCAGTACCAGAGTATAGACGTTCGGTCCCTTTTTCTGTTCATCCGTCCTGTCCCTGGCGGCTGTCAGTAGAACACAGGGGAACAGTGGGGTTAAATCCCAAAAAATCCCAAATCCATTGTTTTGGTGCTGGCAATTCCAGGCCACTTGCCCCCTTCTTGAGCACACGTGCAATATTCCTGTTTGCGCTGGAGCCCGCTCTGTGCTACGGAGCACTGTCTTGGCTCTGTCCCTGTTTAAGCATCCAAAACCATGATGTGGCTGGGTGTGAGCTACCTGGCATAACTTTATCCAGCCAAACCTTTCCACATCGTCTGGGCCTCGAGACAAGCCACCAGCGTTTTATTGCCTTTTTATTTGCACTTTATTTTCTTCTTTCCTGATAATGTTTTACTAAGGAAGCATGTTCTTCGGAGGGGCTGGATTAGGGGGCAGCTGCTATAACAGGCATCTCTCTAACCTAGCCTTTTGTTCAGACACTTTCTGCAGAGGGGAATTAGAGTATATGGGGCAAAGTTTTTATTTATTCAGCTGCCCATAAGAACTTGATTGTAAATAAACCTGTGTTCTGCTTTTAAAACCCCACAATGCTCTGATTCATTTATTTGTGTGTCTGTCTGAGATCTTATTCTAAATGAGCAAAGAGGGAAACGTGAAATGTCTATTTTTGTGCTATGTTTTCCTGACAAATTGTGGATTTCAGCCGCACTGTGGGATTTGGTGTAGAGGGGGAAAGAGGATAATGCTCTTAGCTTGAAGCTGGACATCCCGCAGATACAACCTCTCTTGCCCTGTCTCAGGAGTACTGCCTTGAGACTGAATGAAGGCTTGCCACGTTGAACAAGTGCCTCTGTCCTTGAAAGGTTGATGTATTCTTGGATGTTTCAAATAAATTACTGAATTGAGGAAATTAGTATCTGTATTTCAGACACTGCTGAAAATAGAAGGCTTTTTCTGCTGTGATACTTTGACTGCTACCTTGTTATGTTTTTAAGCTAGTAATAGGAGTTGCATGTTTCTTTAAAAACACAAAAACCCTTGTTGAAGATAATGCTCTGGTTCCTACTTCAGAGTAATAAGTAAAGCCTTCAGCTGTTTAATGGACAAATTTCATACATATGTAAGAGCCATCAATGACCCACCTTCCTGTTTTCATAAAAAAAGAAGCCTTCTGTCCAGCTCTTGGAAGTGAGAACGTAGCAAAAATGGAAAGATTCAGATTGGTATTCTGAAGCATTTCTAAAGGCAAGATATTTTTTCTTCTGCCTGTTGCTATGGGAGAAGGTCCTTGAAAAGGCACCTACCAAGAGTCCAGGTGACCTTGGTTACTGTGGAAAAGCAGATCACTAAATGACCAGTCAGCATGATGAAGGATTATTGGGAGATTAACATAATAAAAACTCTGCAGGCTGTGCTGAGGAGGATCAGAATGGTTTTAGGAAGTTTATAATTTAGGCTGCTATACTTGTGTTTTTCTACAACATGGACACAGATCTTACACAAAGGGTTTTGTTTTGCCTGTTGGTGCTGTTACAAAGTAGGTTAATAATACTCGAGGATAATGGCTAGCTAGCTAAGACCTTAAGCATTTTAGATTAAAATTCCTTAGGACCAAGGTACACTAGGGAATTCTAGTGACCAATTTTAGCTTTTTTTACTATAGTTTATTTATTTACTTCTATTGCCCCCTTTTCTGCTTCAACCTGCAGAGGGAAGAAGAAAAAACGAAGGTACCTGCTGTGCAGAGGTGGCTGTCGCACTGTTTCTCTGCTAAAGGTGGAGCTGCCCTTCTGGTGGTTTTGGGGGGTGGGGTGGGCGTCTTTCTCTGGACGTAAGGGTGCATTCTGAAACGTGTTATGGAGAAGCTGCTTCCAAGCTCCCCTGAAGATGTTTGCAATGCCGCATGTACCCATGCCTCGCAGGCCCTCAGAGGAGTAGAAGTATTACAGGAATGCTCCTTCCTCTCCTGAAGGACTAATAATCCTGCAGTGGCAGCAGCACAAACTCTTAACAAAATCAGCTTGCTCCTTTTTGCCTTTGCACTGTGTGACTGAATAGAACGCGTTGATTTTTGTGGGTTAATTTCTGGGGTCTCTTCCCTACTTCCTACAGCGAGGATCTGGCTTTCCTTCTGCAACACAGGCACATGCGAGTTTCTGTGTTTTAGGGCTGGCTGGTTTGTGTTTGCCAGAGTTGATTAAACAGAGTAGTGATTAAGCTCTCCAAATAATCCACCTCCGGTTAATAAAATGTTGCTGGAATTTGGAAAACACTGAAAGAGCTGAGGAACACTGGTTCTGTGTTCATTTTTTGGAATAATTTGTGTACCCAGGCCACTATATTCAGGCAAATGTTGGTGATTGTTTGCAAAAAGCAAGCTTGATTTGTGACTGCAAGATTGCCTGAAATGGAGGGTGCTGTTCAGGCTGGCAAGTGGAGAGGATATCATGTGATCTTTCTAATCAAACTAACAGATGCAGCCCAGAGGAAAGCTACAGCTGTTTATGCAGCTTTCAAGCCAAAAATTACACATATTGTTGTGCATAATATCAAGACCACATTCATCGGGGGGGGGGGGAAGCTATTCTTGGGACATTTATGAACAGAAAAGCTAAATTGAAATCTTTGTTCGTGTGTCTTGCATCTTGGATGTTGTGCCTCACTCTCTAAGTAAATTAAGGAGGGGAGGTGTACTAACTAGCAACATACTGTTTTGCATCAGCGTGCCAATGGGATGTTGGTGGAGCAATAATAGATAAACTGCTTGGTGATTATGAGAATAATACATTGTTCTCAATGTTTGGTAGTCCTTCATAATGGCATCTATTTATAGAGACTTGGTTTTGTGTTTTATAAACTCCCTTTTTCAAAAATGGCTCTTGTCTGTTCAGCTTCTTATCAGGCTGGATGGCTTGCAACCCTAGGGAGGAGAAGATGGAGAAAGAGCTTTAGAATAAAGCTGCTTTCAGTAACCATCCTGTTCTGTGTAAGTCTGTAGTCTTTACAAAGCATGTGAGTATGACATTGTAGACCTCTTCATTGGCGATCTGAGCTTCCTTAGGTAATGCTTTATGTTGCTGACTTAACCACTTTCCAGTTGAATCTTAGCCCAGGTACAATATTTGCTCTTGGAGGGGGATTAATTCTTGAAATCCTGGATGGACGCAACTAAAGACGTGCTTTCAAATCCCCTACAAATTGTCTTCCTTGTTTACTAAGAGGTTAGTGATTCCCTCTGGTAGATGCGAAGAAGCACAGGACACGGCTGTGTGGAATATTCATCTTTCTTCAGTAGTTTAGGAATTCACGTCTTTGTCCGGTGGCAGCTCCTGTGGCATTTGGAACACAGCAAGGTATTTAATGTTATTTGCTGGTTTGTTTATTTGGGTCTACAGCATGCGTAGGGGGTCTGTTCAGCAACAAATACTAATCTGGATTTGGAAAATATACCTATACTTTATAAAAATAGAAATTCTTAAACATGTAAAGTTTGTCTCTAATCTCTACCTTCCTTTTTTTCCAGCTTTCCAAAAAGGCAAGTATTTCCTTTTTCTACAGTTTGTTGTGCGCAAATAGGCCTAGAAACTGTTTCTACTCTTGAAACAGTTTTAAAATGGGAAAGCAAGCAAAAAAATAGAACGGAAGCAAACTGCAAGGACAGTCATACGCTGTCGGACCGACGGTCTGTCTAACACAATATATTCATTCACACAGGCCCAGTAGGGAGAAGTGTAAGAATAGGGCACGTGTAGCATCATCCTCTCCTGATGCTGCTCCTCAGCTTCAGAGTCCTACGGGGTTAAAGTTGCAGCTGGATCATCCTGTCCAACATCTGCCAAAAGCCTTTTCCCTGTGAATGCACCTAATCCTGTGAATCAATTCATATTGGTGATTTCCAGAGCCTTCTGCAGCAACACACACTACTCTTGAATCTTATGTTACATGGGGAAACGCTTCACTTTATTTTGAATTTGAAGTCTGATCACTTAACTGGATGCTGCTGTTTTATGACTTACAACAAAGTGAAAAACCTAATCTCTCTCCGCTTTGTACCACTCAGGTTTTCTGGATATCTCTCTCTCTGGATATCTCTTGTGTCCTTTTGGTCCCCTTTTTTCCCCTCTCCCCCCAAGAATCTTATTCCATCCTTTTTTTCCTTGGTTACAAGCTGATCCCTACCCCTGGTTATGCTTGTTACCTTTCTGGGCGGGTAGCTAGGCAGTTATATTCTTAAGGTCCATTCTGTTTTGAGTTCAATGGTACCCTGCAGGTAATGGGTTGCATTTGGTTCTGATTTAGGAAAATACAGTAAGACAGATGAGTTCTCATTTTAGGTTTGGTCTGACTCCTTACCAATACATACCAGCTTTCTAGGTCTTAGACTGAGCATGCCGTATCCAAGATGTGGGTATGTAAGGGGTTCCGAAATGGATAAATGGCATTCTCTGTAGTGTTCTTGATTTATTTCCTAATAACTTCTTTGCTTATGTCAAGACATTCTTCCTAAATGATACCAACTGTAACTGTGCATGTCAGACTATAGTTGTATTTTCTTTGAGTGCGATACTTTTCACTTACCGTTACAGAATATACGGTATTTCATCACCTATCCAGTCTGCATCATGAAGCACTCCTCCAGCTTAACATAGCTTTATTTTGGGGAATCCAGAATAGGTTTGTGTCTGTGGGCAGGCTATTCATTCCTTATCTAGGCTTCTTTCCATTTGTTCAAGGACATGCTCGATAGCAAATGTCCCAGGACAGATGACACTGTGCTGCTGTATACTTGCAATGGTCAAAAAAGAAAACAAAACCAAACAAACCCCCCCCAAACAATCCAAACCCTGAAAGTAGCCAAAACCTATATGTATTGATATTCTCTATTTCCTGTATTTTATCCCATTATTAATGAGTGAAATGCCCTTCTTTCTTACCTCATGACAACTTAGAGCCTCTGATGAGAAATCTTGAGGTACCTTTTGAAAATCAAAGTATCTTGTGTTGATCAGATTACCTTTATTTGTACTCTTACAGATTTCTTCACGAAATTACTCTCTACAAACCTCTCTGCAAAGGCCGAGCTATCTTTTCCTCTCCAGATTTTTCTATTAGTCTACTAATTTTTTTAATATGAATTAAAAAGAGTTTGTGGTCTTTTGTAATGTTTCTGAAGACTGTTTTTAAATAGATGTTTTTATGTTTTTTTTTTTTAATGAGGAACTGCTAAAATGAAAAGAAACCCACCGTCTGTGCTGTGTCTGAGTGTTACTGAAATAGTCATTCGTAAACTATACGTGGGAGTAGAGTGCTTTACCCACCAAGTATAATTCTGCTTTTATCTCATCCACCTATTTTTTTTCTGACATCTTTCCCAGGACCTCTTGGGGCAGAAAAGCTTCATTCACCCACAGTCACATACCCACCTTTGACCATGAGCTGCCCTGAGTCTCAAAAGATGGGGACGAGTGGGAAGAATGCTAGTTCTCCTCAAAAACAAATTATCTTCAAAAAAAGCACCCGTGACAAAGCTGTAAGTACCGTAATAATGGGTTTACATAGGTATGAGTTTTACTTGTAGTCAGACTGGAGACTTGTTAGAAAGCTCTTTCCTGTCCCCTTCATTTTTTTCTGAAGAAGGACCATGAACTGTATTTAGCGCTAAGTTTGAGGAGATGACGTAAACAGAGTTTATAGGGCAAGCTTCTCATATATTATAATACAAGAGGAAGGAAACTCGCCTCTCGCTCCTCCTGGGTTGTACTCCTGCTGGTAAATGTTTAAAACAAAGCTGATTCATTGTCTTTCCAACCTGATGGCACCAAAAATATTTAAATCTATAGTTGTTTGTCACATGCAGAAGTATTTATGTTGTACTTCTGGGAGTTGGTCTACATCAGGTCTTCAATTCTGATGTCCTGAAGCATGCGAATAATCCTGTTGAGTCTGGTGGAGATGGCATGTTTGCTGGGGAAAAAAGAAATACTCCGTTTAAAATGGAATTGTTCTGATCTCTACAAGATTTATAGCTCTCCCCTGTGTCCCCCCTGCCAACACACAACCGTCAACACTTTGTAGTTCAACCATGGTCATCTTCTCCCTACAGCTGACCATCTACCTGGGAAAGCGGGACTTCATTGACAACATAGGGAATGTGGAACCTGTAGGTAAGTCCACCAAGATAGTGCTGCCCTTCCTGTTCTCTCAACCCTGATTATCCTCTGTTAATCTTTCTTATTTTTTCCTTTCTTTCAGATGGTGTTGTATTAGTTGATCCTGCCATTATCAAGGGGAAAAAAGGTTTGAGGTTTTATGCAACATGTTTCAGAGATTGTTAGTCCTCTTTTGAAGTGAGATGCTGAGATAGAACCTTTTTTTTTATTGTTTTAAGGGCTTCTTACTCGAAGTAATGTGTGTTCTTGCATATATTATGAATACTTACTGGGTTATACAACAGTGTTGAAATGGCTTTCCCTGACTCTATAGTGCAGGAGGATTTTACGTCCCACCCTGGCTGCATTGTTAGCCTGCTGCATGCTTTACCCAACGTGTGCTTCTTTCCAGTGTATGTGTCCCTGACCTGTGCTTTCCGGTATGGCCAGGAAGACATTGATGTGATTGGCCTCACCTTCCGACGGGACCTGTTCTTCTCTAGGGTCCAAGTGTACCCGCCTGCTGACAAGCCAGAGTCTCTCTCCCATTTGCAGGAATCTCTGCTAAAGAAGCTGGGGAAAAATGCTTATCCCTTTTTCTTTACGGTAAGTATCTTATACGAGCCTCTGACCCTCTTCTCCTTGTCTGTTATTACCAGGCTGCTGAGACCTGGTGATGGACTGAAGACAGGGATTAATAGTGAATTCATGTTATGGAAAGTTCCAATTTTGAGTGACAGGCAATGTACCCTTTTTTTTTTTTTTCTTACCATCCTAAGTGGTAAAGTGCAAGAAGATCCTAACTGCATGTGAAAAGTGCTTTCCTTGAAAAGGCAGGGAAACATGCAATGGCTTTATGCCAGCAACAGCCCTGTATATCCTTGTCTTCCCCATTCCTGAGGGGCTGGAATACTTTATACCATTGCCCCAGTGCTCGCAGAGGAAACGTCAAATCCTTTCTCTTTAAAAATTTTATGGATCAAACAAGCGGATGAAAAGCTCTTTACCAGATGTTGTCAACAAATAACAGCTCACTGCCAAATTCTGATTCTGACAGGATATGCTTCCAGTACTGTCAGTGACATGTCTGCCTTAGCATCCCCTAGGTAGATCCAGGTTTGAAAACCATATGCTCTGATATAGCAACAAATAAGTCTTTGAATGATTCTGCCAAATGGGTTGGTACCTGTCATAATATTATTAACTACTCAAATACAATCTAGTGATCTTCAAACTGCTGGAGTCTGTAATGGGGTGTTAGCAGTCAGTCCCCAGTGAGCTACTCTGCAGCCTTCCCAGTTGGTGTCTGGAGTTGCTGGCCCTGCCTAGGCCAGGAGCGAATGGACACTGGCTGGCGTCTGGCTGGTCTTTATGGCCTTGGTTGTGTTTCTGACACAGAGATGCTTTGCTCAAACTTCAGGCCCGTGTGAACAGTGAGTAGCACTGCTGTGAGCCGTATTGGTTATCTTGGATGGGGAGCCAGATGTTCCAGCTTCTACTCTAAGCTGTGCCTCTAGGGCTCTCTTTGATTTTTAGACCAGGTGCTTCATGTGCCTGGACTTGTTTTACTCTTTCTCCCCCCGCTTTTTTTTTTTTTCCTTTCTTGGTTATTAAAGTATTTTTGGAAGAGAGGGACTTGTTCATACAAGGCAAGTATAAGGGCCAGTATATTAAGGCTCCTATCTTAGCCAGAACTTCAAAGGGTTACTACATCACAGCGAGTGGCCTGTTGTCTTCAGGATTGCTTTGTACTTTTTGTGAGCAATATGTTAATTAGAGTATCACAGAGTTGGAGATCTTTGTAATATTGCTTTGGGGTATTTTTCTCTTCTTCCTCCCATAGTTTCCAGATTACCTGCCTTGTTCAGTCTGTCTGCAGCCCGCACCTCATGATGTTGATAAGGTGAGACCAATGGGACACTTGTGCTTATCATGGTTGAGGAAAGTCATATGGAAAAAGTCATGTGAATTTATTTGGCAAGCTTGAGAGTAGAATAAGGTGATACTGGGGTTTACTGTGGTATATGCTACAAATGTCAGGAACCTGACTTGAGAGCTGTAAGTGTGTGTCACAGACTTGGAATTTAAGTCCTCAGGATAAGAAATACAGCAGCAAGACTACTAAATCTGCAATGCTTGTAGTTTCCTTAAGGGTACCACATGATTTGTGGGTTGGCTGCACATAAAATGATTGTAGCTGTCAGGCTACGTGAGAGAAAAGGAGACCAAGTGCCTAAAATCTCATAGATTGCTATAAATAGCATGTGTTAAGACCTGCTTCTGAATTAAAACAAATGCAGAGAAGGGCTGGCTTGCACGTGTGTGTAAACAAAACAAAAACCCTGGAGTAAAAGTCAGCAGATAATGAGATGTTCTGCAAGGTTTCTGACATGATTTAAAGTATTCCTTTTATACTTCACTGGACGCTTTTCTGAACAGCTGAGCTAGACTAACAACCGGGCAAGGTGGGATGCAGGTTGTAGAATCCAGTGCCACAAGGATAAGCTGTGGTTTTTTTACCAAGGAATTATATTCTAGCAAAAATTCCCATATTGCTCTGTAGAGAGTTATCTGGGACTCACACAGATGTCCCATGGCAGTATAAAACCATTAAAACAAAGGTCAGCTTGGCCTGATCAGCCCTTAGACACTGGGAAGTAAGAAGGTTGACCCTAAGTCAGGTATTGGCATTACAAAGCCATTCAGAAATTCAGTTCAGAAACCCAGGGCGGACTTGCAGGCCCATCAGTCTTATAACGTGTAGCGTGCTGTGATCTCTACAGCACTGCTCTCACAGAAAGCCTTTTAGGAGTAGGGATGTCATCTGTCAAAGGCTGGGAACTAAGCCTCATTTGTCAGAAGCAGCATGGAGCAGGTGGATGCTGGCCCACCAGTTGGCAGGCATCTCTATTACAATGGTAGGAGGCCAGAAGAATTTGCAGCTGGCAGGAATCTGCCAACTTCTGGTGTATAGAAAGATATTTAAACATCTGCAGATGTTCTTGGCTTCTGACACTGGTTTTACAGCTGTCTTCTCTCTCTCTGGCAGAGCTGTGGGGTGGATTTTGAGGTGAAAGCTTTCTCAACAGAGAATGTGGAAGAGAGAATTCATAAGAGGTAACAACGTGTGTGTCTGTCTTCAGCTCTGCCCTTCTTAAAGGGGGTGGGTGGTTCAGTAATGCACCTTGGTTGACTGTTCAGATTTGCCCCACTTGTCATAGGGCTTCTTGGGTGTAAGCACACGTGAATGCAGAACTCCTGCCTCTGCCAAGCCCAAAGTACCACCATGTTGTCCTCTGCTGCTTCCCAGGAACTCTGCACGTCTGCTGATCCGTAAGGTGCAATATGCTCCAGAAAAGCCAGGACCCCAACCTTGTGCGGAGACCACCTGGCAGTTCTTCATGTCCAACAAGCCGTTACACTTGAAAGCTTGCCTCAGTAAAGAGGTGAGGAGTTTGCCTCGGGA
The DNA here is from genome assembly GCF_000690835.1 of Fulmarus glacialis. NCBI lineage: Eukaryota > Metazoa > Chordata > Aves > Procellariiformes > Procellariidae > Fulmarus > Fulmarus glacialis. The sequence goes on from NW_009214189.1 coordinate 31,624, forward strand.
CGGTGGACATCATAGTATTGGCATGTCAGTATGCATTTTGCTGCCCAAAGTAGCTACTTCGTGTGTTACTTAGACAGTCTCAGCTGAGACTGCCTTGGCCCAGCACTCTAATGTAATCTTTGTCAGTAGCTGCTGTTAGGGGAGGCTGAGACCCCATTACAAGACGCATTTGAGGCTAAATAAGTCATTGAAGGAAAGGTCATGAATCATTGGGAAGGGTCATCTTGCCTTGTCTGGCCTCTGTGAGGAGATTTAATCTGGGGGGACTAGAGGGGTTTAGGGCTTGGGAGAAGCCTCCTGGCTGGATTTCTGAGCATCGGATTCCTTCTAGGTGTACTACCATGGCGAGCCCATCCCAGTCACTGTCACCATCAACAACAGCACAGAGAAAACAGTGAAGAAGATCAAAGTCCAGGGTATGTTTTTACTGTTGCTTGGGATTCTTTGAGGGCTAGAAGACTGAATGGTGGGAGGGCTGAGAGAGAGCCAGAATTTAGTGCTTGCAACAGCTTAAGTAGGCAGCGTGGGACAAGTCAGGAATTTGTCCCTCCACCCTGTCTGTTGCTGTTTCTTTGCTGTTCATCAAGTGAAACACTGCGGCCTTTTTCCTGACTATCATGGTTACTTGTATGGCTTAATTTCAAGCACCAGTATGTCCCCTTTAGTAAACAGAAAGGGTCTGGCATCTGCAGCGGGCAAGGCAGGTGCTGTGGGTAAAAATCCACCTCTTTTGGGAGGCCGGTGGGAAGGGCTCCCCTGTCAATGTGATGCTCCTGCTAACTGTGAGTGTGCCTAGGTTGCACACAATTTTGCCTGGGGTTTCAGAAACATCTGGCAGTGTGAGAAACAGCCGCTCTGCCAGCGATGGCGTAATTCCTCCTGAGGAAGCTGAAGGCAGGGGCTGAGTTTCAGAGGAGTTTCAGTACTGTGCCTGTGTTTTATTTGTGGCACTGCATGTTTTCATCCCACAAGCCCCATTGCATTTGGACCTGTGGAAGGCAGTCTGAGACAGGAAGGATGAGAAAGAGAAGGGAAGGCAAGGAGGGAATGAAGTTGCTGAGGTTTTTACAAAACTCTGTATTAGAGAAAGCTAATTCAGTGCGGGTCTTGGATGCACTGTCTAGTGATTCCCAAATATTTTTAGGCTGACATGCCTCTGTCAGGCTTAAAAAGACCTGCCTGATCCCCAGATTCTCTCCTCATCAGTGTTTCAATCAGAATTACCCTATGGTTTTTTTGGTGTTTGATTGGAGAATATAAGCCATTTATTATCACAGGCTCTTGACTGCAGTTTGGTATGCAGTCTGCTTGATGATGGTATCTCCTGAATGCAAATGCATTGGCTATAGATACACAGGAGATACTAGTGACCAGAGATAAAAGCAGACGCGCTTAGAGAAGAAGAGGGAGATCTCTATAATGGAAAGAGCAGGCTCCCAGGGGAAACCATGGGTTGTTGACTTTTTGTCATCTCCAAATCAAGGCTGGATGCCTTTCAGGGAAGATAGTCTTTGGCCATTTGTGTGCTGTTGGTCTCTATCCAGGTCGGGCTGTCTGACCTGGTGGTCCCTTCAGGCTCTAAATGGATGGGTTTTCCTCATGACCTCTTCCATTCCTGAGACTCGGGGGTGGGGGGCAGCTATGTTGTTTCTGATGCGTATGCACAACTGATTGTCCGCTTTCTCCTTTCGCCCTCAGTGGAGCAGGTTGCCAATGTGGTTTTGTACTCCAGTGACTACTATACAAAAGTGGTAGCTGCTGAGGAAGTACAGTGAGTGAATGCTCTGCTTATCCCTTCTTGGTCCTTCACACCCTTTTAATTACCCTCCTCCTTCTCAGTAAGTACCTAGGGAGGTACTCCTAGCTATAGTCTTGCAGTTGCCTGCTGTTAGAGTGCTCTCTCCTCTCGCCTCATGTGTGTATCCCCCACACCACCTATACTCTCTGGATGCAGCTGGTCTCCTTTTCTCATAGCCAGCAGGTACCCTGCACCTTTTTTCAGAGAACCGAGGGAGGTTGCAGAAGAGGGGTTTTGTTTGGAGAGTAATTACCTACTAGAAAAACTTAGCAGGGGAAAAGTGTGGAAGGCTCCCCGTTGCTTGAAATCTTTAAATAGAGATGCAACATTTTTCTGAAAGGTTCTGCTGTTTGAGTGGATGCTCTAGCTTAAGGTCAGTCTTTTTAACACCATTTCATTTGGTTTCTTCTGGACTTGGAAAGTCCATGAAAACCTCAAGCCTATTGACAGTGTGGAGAACCACTTGGTTTTTTGCATTGCACTGCATTGGCAGTGCAGCGCTGAAATTTGCTTTGTGAGGAGGGTTGGACACACCCAGACATTTTATATTGCTCTGTAGCTTAGGGACGTGTTTTCCATTGAGTATTGGTCTTCCAAACTAGAATTTATTTTGTCCAAATTTAGAGGTCTGCAGCATAGTTTGACCTACTTTAGAAGTCTACCTTAATGTGAAATTAATAATTTTCTGCAAGTGCTTGTTCCTCTCTGCTGATTATAAAGGGAATTTTTCTGACTAGTTTAGATGTAGACATCTGCATTCTAGACAACTGAATTTGGACAGATAAATTCCATATCTTTTGGGTGGCTTTGTAATCTTTTTGGAAATTCTCTTGGTTGGGTGCGTAACGCAAATCAGAGTGTGTATCGCTTTCCTTCTCTCACCTGCTGCTTATTTTCAGGGAAAAGGTGCAGCCAAACAGCAGCCTGACCAAGACCCTGACACTTTTGCCCTTGCTAGCAAATAACCGGGAGACCCGGGAAATAGCTCTGGATGGAAAGTTAAAGGATGAGGACACCAACTTGGCTTCTAGTACCATGTGAGTAGAGTTTTAAATGGTCTTAGTCAGTGGAGGGTTACAAAGAAGAGGGGGAGGATGAAGGAGATACTCATATCAGGAGTTTGTACCTGTAAATGTGTGTCCAGATGGGTAGATCTGAGTTGCATGGCTTAGCCTATCATATTGATTCAGGATGAATAGTGATCACAGATCTGGAGAGGTATTAGCTGTCCCTGAGGCTTGTCCGCTCTATCACTTTCAGGAGAATAGGATGTTCACCTAGTTCTTGCTCCAGCCATATATTGTTGGGCTGTTGCTACACTGCCTAACACTGCTGTCTCTTTTCTCTGGTAGTATTAAGGATGGAATAGACAAGACAGTGATGGGGATTCTGGTTTCCTACAAGGTCAAAGTGAAGCTCACTGTTCCAGGGTAAGAATAACAGACTTTTTGCTACATCTGCATAGAGTTAAGAGAGGGGAGTGTGTGTACTTCATTAATGAGTGGGGAGAGGGCAGGACAGTCCACCCTAAGAGAAATGGTACATGTTGTAGGACATCAGGCTCCCTCTAAAGCATAAACTGCCTGGAAATCAGTCGTGGCATATCCAAAGAACTTGTCCTGAGCCAGAGGGGTTGGATTACCTTCCTTAGATACCATATGACTTTGTGGCTGAAGTATTGAACCTCTGGTTTGCAGTGAAATTTTTTGTTTCAAAACCATAACTTATTTTGTGAGAACTGAAGTGAAACTTTCTGTGAGCCTTTATGTTGGCATTCTTGTTCTCCCAGAGCAGAAGGTAGACGCATCTGCCTGAGAGTCATAAATACTGTAGCTCAGGTTCTGTACTGAGACAGCTTTCTGGATGAAGCTGATGTTATCAACATGAGCTAGTTTCCAGCATACGGTGCAAAAGAGGACAAGGATAACTCTGTTGGTGATAGTCACTGTTTACTTTGTATTTCATTCATCTATCCTTCTTTCTAGTATAAAAACAAGTTGATGATTTCCCTAAAGCATGATAAAATGACTGCTGCCTTCTGTGGTCCTCCAATTGCCCATGTCCTTTGGCTCTCAGAAAAGGAGCCATGCCCAACACTTAGTCAGGAGTTCAAAAACTTAGACTCATGAAAAATGAAAATTACTTTTTTAAAAACAAGTTTATTTGGATGTTAAGCTTTGTGGCAAGTAGAAAAGAGTATATGAGGACTGTGATTTCAATAGTCCACCAACAAAACAGCATTTGGTAGAGCACCAGAATGGAAAGGCACTAAATATGCATGTGTTTTTCTCCTTGTTTTCTTCTGTAGCATGCTGGGAGACCTCACCTCCAGGTAAATGTCACCTTCCTTTTCAGACCATGCAGTAGTAGTTGTTAATTCATCTTTTTTCCCTCTTTCCTATTCCCTTTCCCACCTCCCTAAAAAAAAAAAACTATCCCTTAAGCTGATAGAAATAAGAAATCTGTGCATTCAGCTGTGAAAATGAAGCAATTGCAAAAATATCTCTGATTTTGTGTATATGCAAGTACATTCAGCACATAATAAACCCAGTTTATTGAAGTGGATATGCCTGGGATATTTGTGGAGAAATCAGAGTTTAACTTTTTTTGAGGGGAAAATTATGATTAGAAAAAGATGAAAGAATGAGTGAAGCTGGAGCTCAGGGCTTGGGCTGGCCCGAGGTGGGAAGGGGACTGAACCAGGCATGAACGGAGCTGTGGATCTGATGCATTCTCTCTTCTCCCCAAAGTGAAGTGGGCACAGAGCTGCCATTTCGTCTCATGCACCCCAAACCTGAGGAAAAGAACCCAGCAGGTCAGTTATGCCTGGTTTTTGCCTTTCTTCGTTAACAGACTTACGTGAAATCTTATCATTGCAAGGCTTATAGTGATTTGTTCTACAGGAAGCCTTTAGAGTCTAAAGACTCCAGTATGGGGGCTGCTCTGTGTGTGTGTATATGTATATGCATGGGTATACATATATCTCAACCTCAAGGCACAAAATAACAGGGAGAAGAAGGGATGCTAAGATGGGAGAAGGTGGAAATGGGTCATGTTCCCTTTTTGTCTTTCACCTATGGAATCACAACACAAAGCACAGGGGCTTGAGGAAGGACTCCACATTAAGTCTCATGACAACTGTGGAAAATGTCCTGAATGAAGCTGTCAACAATTCCCAGCTGGATTCCAGTATAGCAAACAAGAATCTGTCACATGAGCATTGTAAAAAGCAAAATACTTTTAAGCAAAGTTAAGAGGTGGTAAAACTGTTCATGATTTTAAGAGTACCCATTATCTTGATGTGGCATTAGCCACGGTGTCTGTGATGTGGCCTTCATGTTCAGTGGGTATCTGAGAGGAATGTCTCTTCAGAGTCAGGTCAGTAAATGGAAGTGTGGGAACTTTAAAGCAGTGTAAGGAGCTAGCCTTCCCCAGGCATTTCGAGGCTTGGGATCAGATGCCAAAACTGCAGGCTGTCCGTGAGCATCTGTGTTCTCCTCCCACTTCCTCAGGCCCTGGCTCGCTCTGTTCTCTAATGTGCACATAGAGAAACTGCAAGGTGCTTGCACTAAATCAGCAGCTCCCATACAGCATCTGAAGCAGCTATTGAACACAAAACATTATGCCATCTTTTTGATGTTGGAGCTGTTACAGATGAATCATCTTGTCCTGCCCTCTGTATTTAGACAAAGTTGCATGGGCTTCAAACAAAAAGCTATGGCTGCTTCTGCACTGCTTTTCTTTTTCTTTCTTTTTTCTTTGGGCCCAAACTTATCTAAAGCTGCTATATCTAAGAACATGACCACTGGAGGAAGATGGAGGTGGCTATGAAAGGAATAATCCCAAGATAGATGCCGTGTTCTATACTGGAAGCATTAGAGAGGGGTGACTTCAGTCCTTATTGTGTGAAATTGTTGGAGGAATCAAATGTGAGTGATGAGAAAAGAGACTGGTGATCCTCTCCACACTCTATTGCTCTGGTTGGGAATCAGTATTTGCTAATTATGGATGTGCTGGAGTGGGCAAACGTAGGTTTCTTCACAGCTCTCTGAGAATTGCACCATAGGAAACTCTCATTTCCACTGGGAAAACCCCTGCTGTGAGCTGTGCCAGCAGGGCCTCTCAGCACAGACACAGAACATGCTCACGCATGTTCTTCCATGCTACACCCCCACCAGAGTAGTGCAATGAGTCTAGGAAGCACCTTCAGGACAAATCCACAAGGCCTATTCCCCTCTCACCCTCTTTCTGCTGTGACTGCACTGGAGACAGCCACATCACGGAGGAGTAGCGCAGGACACCCCACAACAGCATGCAGCCCAAAGTTGCCTCCAGCTAGCCTGTGAGGTGCAAATTGGGTCCTCAGGGTTGGTCTGTAGGGCTAATAAGGTTGGATCACCTTGGGGAAGCTGCTGTGAAGCAAATGCTTTTGTTGGCATAGCTGTGCCCATGCTGCGGGTTTCCTTTTCATGCTGCAGGCCAGCAAAGCTCTGCCAGCAAAACGCTGACATTGCTGCACACTTGCTCACGATCTCAAACGGGTGACTCCTTGTGGGAGAGCCGCTTTGCCAAGGGTCTTCTGTCTCTTCTGGTAGCTTCTACATACCGAAGCATTTCCCTCAGACTTCCCTGCAGCAGTCCCCGGCCCAGGAACTTGGTGAGGGGCTGGGACGGGCACTGGTGGCCCCAGGAGCGGTGGCTGGTGAGGGCCATCTAGTGTCCGCGGAGAGCCTGGCAGGGCAGAGGTGCTGCTGGGGCAGCTCAGGGCTGCAAAATCTGGAGCTTTCGTGGATGCGGAGAAAAGCTTGAAAACGTCAAACAAGGATCGTCCGAAGGCTTAGGCAGCTGTAAAGACTTACACATTTTTAGAACGTCGTGAATTTTTTTACATGACGTTTTTCGGTGTTAATAATGCCGCAACCCCCTCTTTATTACTTATGCTTTAGGCAGAAGCATTTGTAATATGAGGAAAAATGGAAGTCAGTCAGTTCTCCCTTCTAAGATTGTTTCAAAGGACGGCTGATATACTCCTTTATATCGTATGCTCAAAAGGATGTGGGCAGAAGACTTTACAAGGGAAATGGAGAACTGCAATATTTTTCAGATCGCTTCCCCCAACACATCCTCTCACCAAAGGCACAGCCCACGTATTGTTTGCTACATCAAAGTCTAGGAGCTTGCTGTCAGAAGACAGCTACGGTTCATGTATTTTGTACAGATGGAAATCGCAAGTTTCTCACAAATTGAAAAAAAGGTAGTTTCAGGAGCTTATCCCATGGGAAAGCCCTACAAATGGTTAACTCGAGAAATAAATGCTTTCTCTTAAAAAAAGATACGCAACACAACAGAAAATTCCTGTGAAGCCTGCATAGCTGACATTGAAAACTGTGCTGGAATGTGGTGTCTGAGCTCATTAGAGGGAATAAAACAGCCTTCTATATGAAGCTGGTAAACTAAAACTCTTTCCGGCTTTATTGGCTGGTAGTTTTCCATGCCCTGTGCCTAATCATTCTTCCCAGTTGTGAGTTCATGCTTTTAAAATTTTTATTCTACCACCTTAGTTCATAAACTCTGAAAAATAAGATGTGTTTCGTTAGTGAAATAACATCTAATTTGGAATCAAGCAAATCAAGACTTAATTGTAGAGATGGAGCTTCAACAAACAGTGTTTAGACTCTCAAAGGCCCCACAAGATGGAATTTTTCTTTGTTGGCTTGTTCGGCAGCCTCTGCAGTGGGTGTAGGCAGGGGTGCATGCACAGGGAATTTTGAGATCACTCCTCATCTTCTTTTTCCGTTCCCTTTTGTTTTTACTGATGAGTCAGTAGTAACCAGTTTGCCTGTTGCACCTCCCTGCTTACTTGACTGTCACTTCATCTTAAGACACGGCTGGGAGAAAGGAAAGAAGTCAAAGAAACCATCTTACAGAGTCAAAGCTAAAGTGGGATTAAAAAGTGCCACATATTATGATTTATTCCTTGCAGTGCAGTAATATCCTTTTCCCTTCTCTAGCCAAGATGATTTATGGCAAAAGTAAATAAAACGTGTAGCATCAGTATATTTAATCATGCAGGGCTGATTTGAGTGTAGAGAACCTCAGAAAGATAAGCTTCTCAAGAATATAGTTTAATTTTTTTAGGGCCCAACTGTGGCAAGTGTGATCAACTGCTGTGTGCTTTATTTCACAGCAGATTGCTTTGCCCTTTTTATTTGTCTGTGAGCGAGCTCTGAAGCATTCATCACTCAGCAAAAAGCAGGTCTCTCAGAGTGCATGGCTATTGCAGATTGTTCTTTCTTTTCTGTGCCTGGAGGAGACAGAAAAGGAATGGCTTGCTACCTTTCCTTTCCCATGTTTATTTATAGCTTCCTTGTTTTGGACTTGTAGGCCAGCGTTTGCATGTTTCATGTGTGCTGGTTTTCCAACTGGTTTTGGACCCATGTGGTTCACAGGTTGTTATTTTTAGGCGAAGCGGCTCCTGTCGCATTGGCAGTCTGTCTTCCGCCTGTTGACAAAAATGGATAGAGATCTGTTTCTTTTAAAGATAGATTCAAACTGGGCTATGTCTCTTCATGCTTCCAAGACCTTTTCCAGTCAGCAGTTAGCCCAGAAGCTCCTGCTGGGTTTTTCTCAAGACTGTGGTCTCAGCATGAGTTCTTTGGTCTGGGGTTTTCCTGCCTTTCTCCTGATGTTTTACGTTTTGTGGGCCTATGTCTTGGACACTGGCCTTTGTTTTGGCTCTTGCTCAACAAATGGTCATTTATCTGCTCCCTTGTTAAACTTGCACGAAAGGGCTGGTTTCAAGAAACCCATAAATGCTTTGTCCCTTTAATATTAAAGCTATACCTGCTCTGTATTGGTATTGTAACTTTCAGAAATTAGTCAATTTTTTAAGCACTTTAATGTCTTGAAAAATAACACAGCCTACTCCCTTTTTTTCCCCCCATAAAGTTAAGAGAGGTTAAAAGCAAGCTTATAATGAAAATTACCATATGCCACAACTTTAATTACATGGAATCATTTCTGTGGCTGCATAATAAAAGCTTACAGAAAACCCTCTGCAGAGACTATGATGACATTTGGGAGCCTCGTTGATCCTTGAATGCAGCCCCCTCCCATCGCAACCCTCAAAACAATTGCTGGGGTGCCAGTTAAAAAAAGAAAGTCTACCCATTTTCAGGTTCCTGAGAATTTTTCAATATTACAATGTTAAATAAGGCACAGGACAGCAAGATAACTATGTGGAGTGGCCCTAATTCCTGTCAGGGTGCTAATGTAGCCATTTAACAAGCTACACGTTAGTATAGCAGCCTGAAGGTAAAGTAGTGCATCTTTGAATGTAACCTTACGTCTGAGGTATTTGATAAGCGTTACTCAACTGCCACACTACCTATGTATTGCTTCAATAAGCATTTATCTGACAGTAAAGTATATGCCCAACTGAAACAATACCTATTTTCCCCCCTCAACCCGTTTTGTAAAATTGGCTTCAAACCGCATTGGTGAGTATCACTCAGCTTCACCCACATCATTGATGTCACTGTTCCCATAGTAATGAATGTACTTCAAAGAGGGGAAAGAGAACAGGCTATTTAAAGAATCAAAATTGGAGGAAAAATGAAATGAGAACGATGCTTTATGTGTTGGAAATTTTTGAAGTTCTAAATATTTCATTTTAAATCCATTTCAATCAAGCATGCATGCCCTGAATCTTTCCAGACTTCATCTTGGCTTCTGTGAGTAGGGGAAACCATCCTTTCCGAGTCTGGATAGACACCATCATGAATGTCTTTACATGATCCATCCTTTGAGTCATTTTGGCTGGAGTGGCCCTATTTGGCACACTTTTAATGCTGACTTTTCCATCAGTGCTAGTCACCGCTTGTTGCCTTTGATTTCAGTGTGCGTTGTGGGTGGAAATTCTCCAGGTAGCGAGTTATCTAGTCACTGAAGCATCCCGGATCCCTGACGACTTCCGTAGTATGATGGCCTAGGTGCGCTTTGCTCCCTGACTTAAACTCATGAGGAGTAAGCCCGTGAAGCAACTGTTACTTGTTAAAGCTAAAGTAACTGTGAGAACAAAAAAATCCCTGCCCCCATTTCACCACTGCAATACAGTCTGTTCCGCTTGTTTTAGCCTGTGCTGAAACAGCTTCCAAGGAATCCTGCTAGCAAGCAGGATTCGTTATGGTGTGGTTAGCAAAGATCCCATTAAAGAAACACAAGTGCCAAAGGTCTCAAGATTGTATTTAGGCATGGATGAAATCAGGAGTATTGCCTCAAGTTCATAAACTATCAAATGAGAGACCACCCAGGCCTTTCTGTATTCTGACCTCGTTTGATTTTAATACCTTCATGTTTATTGAACAAGAACATCATCTTCTCATCAGATTACAGTGACAGACCAATTAAGACTAACATCATGTCACGCAAGCACTGTCATCTCTGAGAAGTGTGTGCACAGATGTCTCTCACAGCTGTGACCGCTAGCAAGCACAAATGGGAAAATCTGTCTGTGTTTCTCAGCCCTTCTGATGTCTTGGGCAACGTTGCTGGAGTGCTTTTTCATTTGGGAGATCAAGTTTTGCTTTATCAGGTGCATGTATGCACATCTGGAGACTTTCTGGAATTCTCCTTATATTGCTGCAAATCCTACTGCTTGTCACTGTTTTGTCTTGTCAGTTTATAAATTTTTGCAGGTTTTAGCATCCACTGTTCTAACTACTTGGTGTGTCTTTTTTCCTCCTTTACTGCATGCTGATGACTGCAGAGAAGGATGGGTAAGTTTCTTTTAATGATATTTCACATTCTAGCTGCAGTTGTGCATTGACATTTTTGTGCATGAAAACTCCTCAAAATTGCACAAAAATCCACAGGGCTCACAGTGTACGAGCTTAAATCCAAAGTGAGTAAGTTACTGTGGCTTGACAAATTACTGCTATCAGTTGAATAGCAATGACTGACCATGTAAAACTAGTTTAAGAGAACATGTTTTGCCTCACAGTTGGAGGGAGGGATGTGTTTGTGGTCAGCTGATGCTCTGTAGCTCTAAGTTTCAGGAACTCAGTAGGTTTGACCATGTGCCCCTATTTTAGTACAGAAGGAATAAGGATGAAAGGTTTCACATTTTATTTCTAGACAAAGACCCTTTCAGGCTGCAGACTATTCAGCTAGCTGATAAATATTTAGCTGGAATGGACATCATTTGGTACAGATGAAAACCTCCTCAGTTTGTGTCCTGACTTGCTCAATCAACTGCTTTTCATACTAGCTAGAATACCACCAGTGAAGATGGTGCCTGTGGGAATGTGATCCAAATCCCTTTGAAGACAAAGGAAACATTACCAGAGTCTGCTCCAGGCTTCTTTTCCTCCTCCTATATGTTGCCTTTAGTCTGCTGGTATAAAAAAATTGCTAACATCATTTTGAAAGGCCTGTGTTTCTTCCATTTCAGTGAAGCAGAGCTGGTATTTGAGGAGTTCGCTCGTCACCAGCTAAAAGATATGCTTCATGATGAAGACAAGAATATGTCCTCAACTGATGAGTGACTAAAAGAGCAAGCTGCCAGAGAAGCTATGTAGTCTGGCATCAATTAGAAATTTAGGACCTAGGTTTCTAGTAAACTGCGTGTTCTCAGTGCATGCATGGTCTTCCAGGGATCGACCCTGAGATCAGTGGACATAAAATCAGGAATCTCTAGTGCTTGTTAAAAGTTTCAGCTCTAGAAAAATGTAGCAAACTCAAAACCTGATGCTTACTCGAGCTACCAGAGGAGGACAGGAAGGCTGCCATGCCTTCTGCTTTCAGGGCTACCTAAGAAAAAGGTTGGTTGCTTTCACCACTGATGGGAGCTTAAGTGATGGTTTGTGCAGCCTGCCTAGACTTACTCGGTGTCAGAGTCTCTGACTTTGAAATGCTAGTGAACCAAGTCCTAGACTGAAAGGCTGGCTTGCAGCCTTTGATGATTCACTGAAGTTTCTCAGTGGACTGTACAAAACTGATTTTATTTCCTTTTGGTTGCTTTTGCATTTAGGCTTTACTAAACTCATCTAGTGAATATTCTCAGTGCTTGCCCTGTCCCCCTGTGTGGATTACATCCACCTTCTGTACCATTAAATGTCTTGCAAGTCATCTTCCACAGCGGGTATAATGCTGAGATACAATGTTAGCTTTCTAGCAATATTCTTAACAATGAGGTTATTAAACAACCAGGTTATTAAAGATGAGAGAAATGTGCACTGTCCATGAATTCCTTAACAAAGCTCCCTATATACAACCCCAAACAGAACTGCTAGTCCAGACTGATCCTATATTTAATCTAGTTTCCTGTATGCAACAGTGCTTCAAAAGAGCGTACAGTAAAATTAAGGAGGAAATTATGGGGCAGCTTGCCCTGAGGAGCCTTTTCCAGCATCCATCTGCCAGAGGTCGGTTTATGCTCTAAGAAATGAGATTGTGTTGTGCAAACTTTGTTCTCTCTTGTTGATCCGGATATTCTCATTATCCATGTAAATGTCTAATCCTTTCCTGAATCTCACTTATGTTTTGGCTGAAGTGAGTTGCATCAGCTAATTACATTTTGCATGTAAAATGTCTGGTGTCTTCTTTTTCTTGTTTTTGCTCTAAATCTGCTTTTCAATGTCTGTGGTTTAAGTTCTCCTGGAAAGTCTGAATGCAGGGCCTACATTCGTTAATATAAACTTACGTTTCCCACTCTACGCACCGGAAAATGGAATTAAGAGCTTCCCACTTATATCTTAGTTAACAATGATGTGCTTTTAACAGAGAAGAAAATGAGGGAGACATTTTTGAGATGTCTGTTTCCTCCCAGCGGGAGCGGGGCTCCTGGTGAAAGCCTGCTGTAAGCGCATTGCTCTTCCATCCTGCTTCAGACTGCAGAGGCTGCGCGAACCGAGCTTGCCCACTCTCTGGCTTAGGTTGCTATTGATAACTGTAACAAGCCAAAGCAGCCCGCTTTGGAGAAAAGCGTGGGCTGTGCTCTGGCATTTCTGCAGAATCGTTCTATATACAGGCCTTGCTTTTTGAGCAGAGGCTTGCTTGCTTGTTTGTTTTTTCTTATTGACACCATCACGGTTACAAGCCTTACTTTTACAGATGGTCCAAAGGCTTTAACCAAACATCTTTCTGTGTGGCCTCTAACACTTACAGATAGGTGGGGTTAGAAGTAAAGCCGCCTCCTGTTTTGCTTCTGTAAACTGGTCTTGATTAAGATGCTGAAAACAGTGAATTAAGACCACAGCTGATTTCACAGTTCCATCAGTGCTCTCACCTAATACCACCTGTCAGTGTGTTTGGCTCCATTAGTCACAGCTGTCTCACCTTAGATGAAATTGCAAGAGGCAGGATGTTTGCTCTGCTCTTTCTAAGCATTGTCTGCTTTGCTGCTAAAGAAACCCTGTGGCTGTTTTCAGGTGTTTGTGGTCAGTATAATTTCTGTGTGATTTCAACTTTGGGTTTTGGGGAGGGTTAGGCATCTGCACCTGGATTTCTGGGAAGGCTTTTCTAATGATTGCCCTGGTATTTTTATTACTAATTTTGTGGTGGCTTGAGAAGAACACACTGATACAGTAAGGTTGAGCAAATTGCTGGTAGTGAATATGCTGGTCTCGGAGAGCTGGTATTCATGAAATCCTTTAAAGATGCTAAGAGGAGGAGGGTGGACAGTCTTCTTGGCTTGCTTCAAAGTGCGGCTTCCTCCGCAGAGGTGTTGCCTTCAGTGTTCCTGGCTACTGGACCCGTAAGTATGGGAGGCCTGATTTCTTTTTTTTTTTTTTCTTTTTTTCTTATATGTCAACCTTGTGAGGTGCCTCTGTCACTGCATCAAATTCATCTGCGATGATGACTTCTGTAAGCTGTGTAACAAAATCACAGTGCACTGTGCTGTGCAATGAGGAGGAGTCAAAATGGTTATTAAATCTGTTCTTTCGCTTGGGCTTAGGAAAGCACTTTCAGACATTGACCGCTTGTTTAGCCCATGCTGGACATTTGCTTACTTGCTCAGAGAGTGAGTGCTTTCTGCCGGTTCCTTCAGCTCCCATTCCTCTGCCCTTCAGTCAGCAGATGCTAACCTCTGTCAGCAGAAAAGAGGTCTCTAGCTGGAACTGTTTGCCTTTTATCTTTCCTTTCTTCTGGTTCTGATGTTACGTTGATCTTCCAAGTCAGACCTGTAGCCTGCTAGTCATATTTACAGCTGGGGGAGAGCGATCCAATTTCCTGACCCTGTTGCCTTTGATGTGGTGGGACTCCATTTATAGAAAGCCTGGCAGCTCTGGGAGAGGGATGTGCTCTGGTAGCGATAGCATCTCTGAAACTGCTGCTTTTGAACAGAGCTTTTATCAAATATGTGACCTCAGTGCTTTCGTTGTCTGCTGACGGGACTGGTTTGGTGACATACGCTTTCCCCTCGTACACCTTCATGAAATCCCCAGCTGAACCACTCCGTGCTGTCCCGTGGCTGCAGCTAATGGAGCATTAGAGAAACAAGTGCTTCAGGGCCGAGTTACCTCATGCAAACGGAGTCCATGAGGAATGGTGTGGGGAAAGGCTGAGCCTGGCAGGAGTGTTTCTGTACAGAAAAAAAAAAGGGGTGTTTGGCAGCAGGAGCCTGCTTTGGTGCTGAGGGAGCAGCAAGCCCCTATGTAAGATGGAGCAGGTGCAAAGTACCTTTTTGTGCAGGAGCCTGGGGGGAGGAGGATCTCCAGGTTGTACCCACAGTGTTTTATTATATCCAGTAGAACAACTGGAGTGCTGGAAACGACCGCAAGAATCGGGGCCGAGATTCAAGCTTGTGGGCTCGCCTCATCAGAGAGGTCTGAGCTGAAAACCTTTTCTCTGGG
>NW_009214190.1:0-501 GCF_000690835.1 Fulmarus glacialis
CGTGCACACTGGCTGTGGCGAGCCGGAGCCGAGCGCCTCTCCACTGACACCCCACCGCGGTCTGGGGGTGGCGGGGAGGCGAAGCGGCCCCGAAGTCCGGGGGCTCCCATCCCCCTGCGAGCTTCCAGGAGGAGAAGTAATGACAGGGGAGGAAGCAGCTTCTCAACCCTCAAGAAGAAATCGAGAGCAACCCTCTGCAGCAATAAACTTGACATGTTTATTAATTAAACTATCACTTAAATAAAAAAAAGTGCATAGAAAATAAACATGTTTAAAAACTCCTTTGTTTTTTTGTTTTTTTTTTTACAACTATGTACACTTTTTTATTTTTACATTCAGTCTTTTGCAGAGCTTTCAGCATTTTTTTAAACTATTAAAGTATTTCCTTCTTCCCTGTGACAGGGAATTAACACTGATGTACTTTAGACACGTTTCCTCTTTTTTTTTTTTTTTTTTTTAAAAAAAAACAACCAGAAGCTTGGAAAAACACAAGAAAACAAA
>NW_009214190.1:542-948 GCF_000690835.1 Fulmarus glacialis
AACAAACCCTTGCCTTTGAAAGGTTTTTTTTTTTTTTTGCTTTTTTTTTTTTTTTTTTTTTGAAACAATTATTCACCTACCTGTATTTACTAAAGAGACTGTTAAGTTCAATAAAAGAAACACCACAAGTATAGTTCTCGGTTGATAGACAAAGCTACTGTACCTCGTTAAAAAGATACCAGGAAAGCACAGAGCACATTTTTTTCCCTATATGCAGGTGGTACCCCAACATCCATAACCAAAACGAGAGGAAGAAAAGGAAGAAACCAAGTTGTACAAGTACTGACTGGTAACAAGAAGGGCTGGGAAAGGCCGAGCCGCCCGCTCCCGGCTCCCGGTCCCCGGCAGCCCTCGCCCCGGGAGCTGCTGCCCGGGCGGAAACAGGCGGCGTGGCTTTCCCGGCCGT
>NW_009214191.1:0-5050 GCF_000690835.1 Fulmarus glacialis
TCACGCCGGAATCTTTTGGGGATTAATTACAGGGCTGTTTGCCGCTGTCTTTTTTAATACCTTTCTCGGAGATGTTGGTACTCACGGGGGAATCAGTTCCTCTGGTTTAAATCCGCTGGTGCTGATGGGGATTTTGAAACCCACCCTGAACTGGCAGCGGGGCTGGGGTTGATACCCAAGCCTGAAACCCTCTGGCTCCAGCACGCCTGTGCCCACCTATTGCTTTTTTCCCCGTGGTGTAACTCGCCCCATTTTTGCCTCCATGCATCTGCTTTCCCTCTCCAGTCCTTGCTCTCCGGCTTCCTTATTTCACTGGAAATGCGCTTTGGTTGCTCCCAGGCTTGAGACACAAGGGAGACGCTGGTAATTGCTTGGTTTTTCTATGGGGAGAGGGACCAAAAACCCACAGAAGGGGAAAGTGCTGGGGGGCGAAGCACAGGGAGGGGTGAGCCTAGCCCAGCAGCTGCCAGCGCTCCCCGCTGTGTTTGGGGGCCGGGGATGACCTGGGATCACCAGAGGGATCTGCTTGCTGCCTTTTTGCTTAGCCCAGGCCACTGCCCAGAGCTGGGAAGGAGGACGGGGCTGCGCTTGCGCCGCTTGCTTGTGCTCAGGTTTGGAGATGTTGTCTGCCTCTCCCCTGGAGTTGCCTGGCTCTGCACCGCTTGCCTGGAGGGACTCCTGCAGCAGTACCCTGGGGCTGGGGGACTTGGCCAAGGCGATGTCGGAAAGCGGTGGCAGAGCAGGGGCACGGAGGGTCCCCACGGCTCAGGCTTGCTCCAAGTGTGGGATGGGGAATGACTGTGAGAGAGGTGGGAAGGACACACGCACCCCAGGGGTATGCTCTTTGCTTGGCTGTTTGCTTTCTTAAGTAGATTTGAAGTCTGTAGTGAGGAAGTGACTGGCCTGAGCATCGCTCTGCCCCGTGCCCTGGGCATCACTCCTGGGTCAGGGGAAGCCCATCTTCAGCAGTGACCTGGGGTCAGGCTGGGGGAGCGCAGGGAGTGAGGCACAGGGTGGTCACAAAATCCCATTGGAGATGAGGATGCGTGTGGATGAGGGGCTTGTGATGGCAGGGGGGCACCAGGCTGGAGGATCCCTGGTGTGAACAGCAGAGCAGAGCACTTGCACGGTCCTGTCTGCGTGCCCTGGGCTGGCTTCTGCTCTCAAACCAGTGCAGACCGGTACGGATGCCACTGGAACCAGCAGGGTTACCCTGTTGTTAAGCAGTCAGGCTTTCCCTGTGTAAGGGGAAATTCCCAAGACCCTCTCCTAGCTGTCCCGCAGTGTCCAGCTCTGCACCTCCTCCGTGTTTGTGTCATGCTGAGCCTGACCCCTCCACGTCATGGTCCTGTGTCACCTTGCTCCCAGCCTGGTGTGGGAAAGCATTGGCACTGCCCCACTCCAGCTGTAAGCTGGTGCAAATCAGCACTGCTCCCCTAAAATCAGCACCCCACGTTCTCAGCTGATGTGAATCAGGGACGACTTGCAGGAGCAGGAGAAGATAGTGGGAATCAGGATGGGTCCTGTAAATCGGGTGCTCGTTGCTGGCTGGGCAAAGCCTCGCTGCCCTACGGAAGCCCATGGTGCGATCCCCTGCCTGGTGTAGGCTCCTGGCAGTGGTGCCATCAGCAAACAGCGAACAGGAAAGCTGACCCTTTGCACCGAAACATTTCATTAATCGTGCTCCAGGCATGCTTAGCAAAGCAATGCAAAGCCCTGAGCTGTGAAAGCGCCTGCAGCAAATGGGAAGGGGAGAGAAAGCAAATCAGTGTAGAAACTGTTTGTAGAAATGTCCAAGGATGGCTCTGACTTCATCTCAGCACCAAAAGGTGTTTCATTTGTGACAGTGCTGGATTCAGGCAAGAATTCACCGTGGGGCCAGGGGAGCCCTGGTCCAGCTCACCCAGCTCTTGGTTTTGCAGAACGTGGGGAGTTCAGGCAAGTTTGTCAGCTGGAAACCAAAGCCAGGCTTTTTATGTGTCTGTAACATTGGCCAGTAAGAGAATTCACTCTGATCCCTTTGTGGAGGAAGATTTCTGTGGCTGAGCGTCATTTTGACAGCGCCGTGACCGTGTTGGGCTCTGAGCAAAACAAGGTTTGCAGGAGAGGGAGCATCTTTTATTAGCCTTGGGTGTTGAAAACTTGTCTAATAAAAGATATTACCTTTCCCTGTAGCCCTTGGGTTCCCCATGCACCTGCGTAATATTCTCCCCGTAGGTCCCAGCTGGGTGATGCAGCACCGTGGACGGACAGTCCCAGTGTCACAGCCCTGTCCCACTGGGTGCTGCCTTCCTCCCCCCATCGCCTCCCAGCTCATCGCTCAGACCCTCCCGGCCACATCCAGCTTTCAGTTCCATGGGCCAAAATCTGCAATGACTGGGGCATCACTTCCAATTTTCACTAAAGACTCGGAGAATTTGGCTTCCTTCTCTTTTGGGCACCAAGCCAGAACCTAGAATTGTGAACATTTCAGTTTGGGGAGGATGTGGAGAGCAACTTGGCACGAGAACCATGCCCAGGCGATGAATTCAACGTGACGTGTGATGACAGGCAAAGCCAGTGTGCAGAGTAGATGTCACTTGGTCATTGGAGCTCCACAGTCTTCAGTGAGTGAGACTTATTTTGGGGGCAGAGGGCCCAGTGCTTTTGGGCAGTTTGGAAGATCTGGGCTCTGGTATGTTTTGCCTACTTCATGGTATTTGTTTTCTGCACAAGGAGTTTCCATGCAGTTAAGGCTGGGCCAAGCGTTTTTATTCACCTGGAGAATAAAAGTAATAGAGACGGGGTCCTCAGGTGAGAGCCCATCCCTGCAACTCCCCGCTCCCTGGAGCACTGCTGCTGGGCTGGATCTGCTTCTCTCCTAGGCACATTAATTCTGGTTAGGCTCTGATCTCTCTTTTCTAAGGAAAAAAGCATCCTGCATCTCCCGCACTCTCTCTGTAACCCAGTCAAAATCAAAAAGATTTTGCCTCCTAATGAGACACTAGAGCACAGATCACCTTTGAATCTTTTTCTTTCCTTCCTCTTTTTCTTTCTTCTTGGTGTTTCACTCCTTGCCAGAGTATAACTATGAAGATTCAAATGCGTAAACAAGGTCTTGCATAATGATGAAGATGATGTCAATAGGAGGGGTGAGAATGAAGAGCAGGATCAGCTCTGGTTATTTAATCCGGTGATGCTTCATTAAAATGTCCCTTGGGGGAGGAGGCAGCCGGCAGCAGGATGGAGCCTTTGGGTGGGTTTTGTACCATGACGTGCTCCCAGGGAGGACCCTCGGTCGTGGGGCACAGCTGGGCTTTGATCCTCCTCCAGCTTGTGCCTTCTCCACTGTGCTGTTGTCCTCTCCTGCCGGGGAGGTGCCACGGCAGACAGCTTTCCCCCTCCCCTGCTCTAGGGACAAATTCATCCCTCCAAGGCTGAGATGGGTGCTGCAATCCCCTCCGTCGTGTTCCCGAGAGCCTCTTCCAGACCCAGCGCTGCGCCGCGTGGTTGGGCACAGGGTGTGATAATGGGAACGGACTGATGTCCCCAAATCACCTCTTCCACAAGCAATTTATGGGACACCATCTTGCTTTGCAGCATCAGGGATGCTCTGCCGCCTCCACAATCACCTCCCTGCCAGAACCAGACCACAGGTCTCTGGAAACCCTTCTCTGAGGTCTGCTTCGGGAGAGGGGCTGAGGTCCGTAGTCATCTCCACGTGCAAATGCCGCAGCTTGATGGTTCATCGGCACCTGCCGGGGAATGGGTGGCTGTGCTCGGTGGCGGCTGCTTGTAGGGCATGCCAGCTGTGCCTATAGACAGGCCTTCGGGGACAGGAGTCTGGACTAGCCAAGTGCACGATGCTTTTTATAGCTTGTTTAAACTGCTTTCCACCCCCCGGGGCAGGCTCATTCAGAAATAAAAGGGGCTTGAGCTGCTTCACTCCTGGAGTGCCTGCTCAGGGATGTCAGGCAGTTTTACCCAGGCACTTGAGCGTTCCCTCTCCCGTCCCGGCGCCCGGCTGCGGGTCTCCAAGGGGTTAGTGAGTGTTTGCATTGGGTTGAGTGTGCTGCTCACAGAGCTCGTTAATGCTAATGAGCTCTGGGTGTTGCTTTTTCTCTTGATTAGGAGGGAGGTAAGAAGGGGATGGGGAGCTGCAGGTGCTGCTTGTCCAGAGCCTGTTGATCTGCGGGACCCAGCTGGGGATGGGGCAGGGCTGCTCGGCGGGAGCGGGGGGATGCAGGGGGTCAGATGCCTGTCTGCGGTGGGCAGGGCTGAGCCTCCTCGGAGCAGGCAGAGGAAACCCTTTGCTCTTGAGCCGCCTGATGCTGAGAGCAAAGCTGCCCTGGGTCTGGGGCTCGGGTGTGTGTCAGCTGTGTGAGAGCATCATCGGAGCTGGCGGGATGGAGGTAGGGAGCCCGTGGGGTCCCGTGAAGGCACCGTGTCTTGCCCAGGAGCCTCTCTGGGTGGGGGAAGCCTGGCTATGCCGTGCTGGGGCGGTAGGGACCTGCCCTGGGAGCTCCTCCAGCAGATATCCCTGGGGAAGCCCCGTCCTTCTTGAGCTGCTTGACGCTGTGCTTCAGCTCTTCACAACATCTCCTGTAGCTAACGAGTGCTTTGAAGCAAGTTACTTTATTTGCCAGCCCTTTCCAGCAACAGATAATTGCAATGCTGGCGCGTTGTAGCCCAGGCTTAATGGCTGGCTCCTAATCCTCTGCCTTTTAACTACACAATAACGATTAGGTGGAGGGCTGTGGCACTCCTTTGCAAGCCTTTCTCTGGAAAAGCCTGGTTTTGGTGTTGGGCGGCTGCGCTGTGTTTCTGTGCGTAGCTCCCGAGCCCTGCGGATAATGCTGTGAACTTGTAGAGGAGAGTTACTGGTTCCTGTCCTGGCTGGGGATGCTGAGAGGCAGGAGTGCCAGCGGGCACCCCGAGGGCTGGCTCAGCTCCCTGTCCCACATAGGGTTGATCTGTTTGAAGACAAACCCATTGTTTCATGAGGCTGGCTGGCAGTTGTCTTTTCTCCTTCTCTTCCTTGAAATTTTCCTTGGGTTTGGCCGGTGGAGAT
>NW_009214192.1:0-424 GCF_000690835.1 Fulmarus glacialis
CATGAGCAGAGAGGGGGAGAGCAGCTCTGAGCACAGATTTATAGCCCGCTGCAATGTCCAAACTGGGCAAGGGACTATGAGGTGGGGACAGCGGGGTCAGGGATGGGACAGCCACCTCCGGACAGCCAGGCGGTGGTTGCCTCATGTTGTGCTATGGAGAGCGTGCGATGGGGTCGGTGCCAGAGCCACCGCATGGGGCTTCTCAGCCACAGAGGACCGAGGATCAGAGGAGGGGAAGAGGGCAGGATCCCGTGGGCAGGGGAGGGCAGTGCCAGGGCTGCTGCAAGGCTGGGCCACCCCTTGCCCGGGGCAGAGCCCTCAAGGCTGCTCTCCACAGCCTGCAGCATCATCTGCCAGTGCCTTGCAGCTCCGTGCTCTGCCCCAGTGCGGTGGGCTCCCAGGACCCCGACCGCAGGCTGGTCTG
>NW_009214192.1:482-1812 GCF_000690835.1 Fulmarus glacialis
AAGGGGGGTCCAAAGAAGGGCGGCTGCCTGTAAAGCCAAGCTGCTGTCAGTGCCTGATCCTGGGTGGCTACAGCTCAGGGTCGAGGTGCCATCCCTGATGGGATGCAGCTCACCCCTGGGCACTCTCCGTCCCCGGCAGTGATGCTCTGCGCTGGCTTGCTGAACCAGGATGACTTTGCTCCAAAGCAGTGGCCAGCTGGGAAAGTCTCAGGAGGACTTTGGCCCTGGGGTGAGATCCTGCAGCAGTTTCTGAGCAGTTTGGGGCTGTTGGCCCCACTCCAGTCCCTGGCTCAATCTCCAGGGGTGTTTGCTGATTTGGGAAGCAGCTCACAGAGGAGTTGGCCCTGGCCCTGGAGATGGTCCCAGTGCTGATGGGGACACTGGGGAACACTTTCCCGTGGAGGAGTGACCAGTGTCTCTGCAGTCTGGTGTGCTGCGTGGCACCGGGCAGGCTCAGCCGTGCTCCCTGCCCTGCCAGCCCTTGGGGACTGAGCTGGGACAGAGGCACGGCCAGTGGCATAGGGTGGGGAGGATGCCAGGGTGCTGTGGGGTGCACCCACCTGGAGAGGGCTCACTGCAGCATCCTCCAGCACCTGCTGCCGGTGCAGCTCCAAACCAGCCTGGCAGGAAAGGGACCCCCGAGAGATCCCAGAGTCAGGGGAGAACAGGGGGAAGCCCCCCTGCACGTGCAGACTGTCCCCATCAGAGCAGTGCCCCTGCTGAGGGGCTGAGCCCCGAGCTTGCAGCAGCTGGCAGTGCTCGGGAAGCTCCCGGTAGCGGGTCAGGATCAGCCCCTGCTGCTCTGCACCCCCAGGGGAGCAGAGTTGTACTGGGCACCGTAGGGATGTGAATGGCCGGATCCAGGCCGCTGCGTGGGAAAGCTGCTGCATGTTTCCCTAAAAGGTGCCAAGTGCAGTGTGTCCCGGTGTTTGGACAGGGGCATCCGTCCCTCAGTGCTTCCATCCACTCCTCACTGCTTCCCGTGCCGGAGAACAGGGGGTCCCCTGGGAGTGACACCCCCAGAGGGAAGACAAAAGGGACCCTGGGGTGTCCCACCCCTGCAGGCTCTGGGACCACGGGGGGCAGCTCGGGTGGGTGCAGAGAGTGGCACCAGGTGTGCTGGCATCCCAACCTGGGCACCGTGGAGACCCTCCGAGGACACCCAGAGTCCCCAGGGTACCCCAGGACCAGTAGTGCCAGTTGTGGGGCTGGGGTGACATCTCCCCTTCCCAGCCGGGCACCTCCACGAGGGACCAGCCTGCTGGGGCTGCTGCATCTGCAAACGACTTGCAGGGTGCTGCCTGTCCGCCAGCCGTCAGAGAGTGACGGT
>NW_009214192.1:1848-2715 GCF_000690835.1 Fulmarus glacialis
ACGCCCCCCCGCTGCCCCCCCCGCCGAGCTGCTACCAGCGAGCCCAGGCCGGGATGCAATGCGGCTTCAAAGTTGCCTGGAGACTGCATGTTTCCAAAACCGATTCTCCCAAGAAAAAGAAAACAGCGGCATGAGGGAAGAGGGGAAATATCTGCAGCGGTTATGCGCTGAGCCTTCTCCGGGAGCGGTCGCCCACGGGTGCGGGGAGGCCTGCAAGGTCCGCTGGCGGGTCCAAGGTTTGGCCGCCCGGAGAGGGCGTGAGCTCGTGTTCTGCGGTGGATCCTGGTCTCGGTCTCAAAAGGAGGGGAAAATAAGCTGTCGAATAGAGAAAACATCTGTATTTCTGGCTTGTATAGAAAACTGCAAGCAGTGATGCAGGTAGAAATGGTGCAGATGATACAAACGGTGGTCAATCAGAAATAGTGCAGGTGATAAGATAGTGCAGATATTGCGAATAGTGACCTGCAGTACAGAGCTAGGGAAGAAAAAGTCCAGTTTCTATAAATAAGGGTCCACACCAGATCCTGAACACCTCCATGGGTCACACCCTACCACAGCTGGGGCCGCACATATGGATGCAAATTATCCTGCCCCTGGCTTGAGAAGACATGCCCGGGGTGGGTGCTGGGGGCCAGCCCCGGCCCAGGAGTCAAGCTGGGAGATAGGAGAAACCCCCCTTCCCGGAGTCCAGGCAGGCTCGGACCAGGGGCAGAGGCAGCGCAAAGCTCCTTCGGTCCTGGGAGGCTGGTGACTCAGTTTCCCCTTCGCCGATGTGCCAAGGGAATGCGGGATGGAGAGGATGGAGGGCACGCCATGCTGGGGAGCAGACCCCAAGCTGGGCTTTGGGCTCCTGCCCCCAAGGCTGGG
>NW_009214192.1:2779-3069 GCF_000690835.1 Fulmarus glacialis
GAGATTGCCGTAGCCCGGTGCAGCCGCGGGGAGCCCACGCGTAGCCGGTGCCGAGCACGTGGGCTGCTGTCAACACCCGAGCTGCGGTGATGCTGCTGATGGGTGGGACTGGTGATGCTGGGGTGAATTTGGCTGCTCAAGGCTAGTTCTCAGCTAGAGAGCCAAGTGGGTCAGAGACCCCCGTGCCCCCTGGCAGTGCCCGCACTGGGGAGCAGACCCCGAGCGGGGCTATGGGTGCTGCCTCCCCACCGGGACAAGCCCAATTCTGCCAGCGCCCAGGCAGCTTGTAA
>NW_009214192.1:3162-3449 GCF_000690835.1 Fulmarus glacialis
AAAGATCTTCAAGAGAAGTGCAGAGCTGGCCGTGTTTGGCAGCGGAGGTGGTCAGGGAGAGCAGCAAGGCGGGAGCAGCCTCCTGCGATGCTCCTGAGCGAAAGCCTTGGCTCCCCAAAGCCACATGGCATCCCCACCCTGGCCATCCCACTGCCCCGGGGCCATCCAGGCTCCTGCCAGGACTTGCTGACCCCCTCCATCTCCTGATCTGGGCATGGTTGATGAACCGGCACATCCCCTGTAATCCTTCAAAAGCTGCAGACCTGCCATGAGGCACTGGGATGCGC
>NW_009214192.1:3475-3805 GCF_000690835.1 Fulmarus glacialis
CGCATCGGCTGTACTCCTCCAAAACCGAAGGCCCTGCCATGAGGCACTGGGATGAGCACAGCGCCTTGGCACTGGGATGGCGTCTGGGGGATGCCCAGGGAGGGGGCAGTGACAGTGGGATCCCCCTGCCAGGGTCTGCAGCACCCAGCAGGGTGACAATGATGAAGGGCTGAGTATGGCAGCCGTGGCTGTGGGCAGGTGTCACCCGGACCTTTCTAGGGTCCCCATGCACCCCAGGAAAGCTGTGAGCCATCCTGCCTTGTCCCAGCTTCCCTGGGGGGTCTCTGCCAGGCAGCACTGGCACAGGGGGACAGAGGGGTAGGGGAGCTC
>NW_009214193.1:0-8708 GCF_000690835.1 Fulmarus glacialis
GGTCCCCCCCCACCGCTGCGGACCTCAAACCATCACCCGGGCGGGCTGCGAGCGAGGGGTTGCAGCAGTTCTGGCGCAGCAGTTTAAAAACCCTTGTAGTGAAACAACGCAGCCTTCTCCTACGGCCACGGAGCATCAGGGGGTGCTGCAGGAGGCCCTTTGGGGTCCCCGGAAAGGAGAGGAGCAGGGCTCACCCCCTTATAAAGGGACTCCGACTGAAGCTGTGAGCTCTAACATACCTGTAATTCTCATCTTCCCACTCAGTGCCAGCTGGAGCTCCGACTCCGGCAGAAGCAGCAGCAGAAGCAGCACCTCTCAAAAATAAGCACCGTTGTTAATAAATCATTCCTCTCAAATACAAACAGGAGGAGGCCTTCTCAGGGGATTTTAGCAGACAACAAACACACAAACAACTGTTGGGAGTAAAAAAATATGTTTTTTCCTTTTAATTACATCAGTTATCAAAGAAAAAAAGCAGTGGTAACAAAAATACAAAGCTCTGAGGGTTTCTTGTTTTGTTTGTTTTGTAATAAGCCGAGCATCAGTGCAATTGTTTTAATTTAACTTCTGCTCTGAGTCTCTGCTGGCAGAATATGAGTAGGCTTTGCCCAGCACCAGACGGTCACGCAGCAGCTTGAAGAAGGCGTAGTAATTGCTGAAGAGGATCAGAGCCAGCGAGATAGTCTGGTGCCACTTCTCTGAAGAAATCAGCGAGTAAAGCTGGTAGAAGATGACGGCTCCTTCCAGCAGAATCAGGATGTTGAGGATTCTCAGCGGTTTGCTGAAAAAGAACTGTAGGAGAGACCACAGTAAGGCACCGAGCAAGGTCAGACCCTTCGGGATGCGTTTTCGACAGGACGTGTGAGGCAGAGGCCGGTTAGGATTCCCCTCTGGAGACACAACATTTATCCGTGAACGGCTCCAGAGCGAGCCCCGGTTTGCACAGGCCAGTCACCCTTCTGGCAGCACGGATGGGAGACGTGGGACTAACGTGAAACCCTGTACCGAACCCCGCTCGTTTCACCGCCCCAGCACGCCCCGCGGGCAGCTCTCCTGCTCGGAGAGCCAGCTCAGCGGTCTGAGGTTCAGGACAAGGGGACTGTGATCCCGCCGAGGCACTACACCTCCGTCCCCAGAAAGGAGATGTGATCTTACGTGAAAGCGGAAGTGCGAGACGTCTGAGGGCACTGCCACGTTGTAATGACCCACAGCTTTGTACACGTTCTTGCTGTGTTTCACTAACACTCCCTGCGGCCACATGCACTCCTCCGTCCACCTGCAGGAAACAAACAGAGAGCTCTTATTTCTACCCCTGCAGCTGAAGGGGGGTCTGCTGCCTTCCCACCATCAGCTAGGGTAACGGAGGAGCTGCTTCCGCAGCGTTGGCCACAGTAGTAAGCTGCCATTTGTGAGGGCAGTTTGGCCCACCGAGGCATGTAACTGTCTACGACAGTGACAAACAGCGTTACCTGGGGCCAGAAGCATGAGGCATCTTGCCAAAAATCAGATCTGCTTGCTGCACTTGGAAGTGGACAGTACAGATAGTGTCTGTATGCTGTCGGATGTGTCAGCCGACAACTCTGCTTTCATTTTTTTCTCTTGTTTTTTTAAGGAACAAGAGGAGGAGGAGAGGTGGCTGGACAGCTGAGCTCCCCACCCAGCCTCTGTTCATGCCAGCAGGCATGCCCGCTAAGAGAAATCTCCAGCCCTAGCCCCAGGAGAGAGTTCCTTACTGATGCTGTAGCACGTTGGAGCAGAGGGCCGGATCGACCTTCTGCCAGCAGCCCAGGTGCGCTGCGGCTTTATGCAGCAGGTCACAGTAGCGCGCGGGTAAGAGGTACTGCATCAGGATCACAGACGTGCTGATGGAAACCAGAAGGAAGAGCTCACACGACCAGCGTTTGTCATAGTACTGAGTGTTCTGTGGGGGGACAAGAAGAATGTGTGACAACGTGTTTGGACAGCCTCACCTAACAAAGCCATCAAAACACAAAGCACTCAGGCAGGTAAAACGAGGGCTTTTCACGTAGCTATTAATCCTGCTTGAAAAAGAAGCGCCCACATAGGATGGCTGCTGTACAACAACTCCCAAACACACCACAGTGAAACATTTACGCTATCATCACCCATCACCAAAAACAGGGAGAGAGTTCCGATGCTCCCCTAGCTCAGCTGACGATGGGTGGGAGCACCAGCCCCTCTGGGGAAGGGGACTTGGGCTCATCCCCGAGGTCTGACAGATTTACTACAAGACATTTGTCTCATTGTACAACGTATCAGTAACTTAAATAAACCAGCTAAAAATCCTAAAAAGGTCCATCCTCCTTCATACTGCCTCCCTTATTAAAGTCAATCCCCTTGTCCTGGAGCTGTGTCCTCACAGAAGGTCAGTGTGCGAAGGAATGGTCGGCCTGGAGTCCTTCTAGCTTCATGGGGAAGCAGGAGGGAGACAGCGCTCCCTAACAGATGGATGCACACTCTCACCAACAGTTAGAATACGCTTTACCAGGACAATATTGTCCTCTGTTATCTGGAGTTTAAGCAAAGCTAAACCTAGATGGTTTTGCTTCTTACTTTCCACAAGGCCTCTCTAAATGGGTTTGATACAGCCGCCTGTGCGCACAGACCAGCCCTCTGACTAACCTCTCCCATGTTCCAGTTAAGCAAGAAGCGAGAACCAGACCTCCTCCATAACGCAGTGTCCACCTCCCCGCAATCCTCCCCAGCCAGTCCCATGCCTGGAGAAGCGGCGTCTGCAAGGGCAGAGGTGGTCCTTGCTCACCTTCACAAACCAGACCGGCACAAAGGCCACGTAGTAGGCACTGAGCATGGAGCTCACCAGCACCTCTTTCATCCGCCAGTTAAAGTCCATTTTCAGGTATTCCACCTCATTGCGGATGAGATCTGGGGAAAGGCAGCAGGCATGAGTGGGCATGGCCTCCATGCCGTACATCTGTCGAGTGTGCTGCTTCCAGGTTTCCTTTAGGACGGTCAGGTAGTCTCTGCTCCTGGAGTTCACCTCGCTGGTCTCTCTGGGACCGATGTTGGCCACCTGGGAGAAGAGGCCTGTCTTCCGAAAGTCACAGTTCAGCTGAAGGAAGGGAATGTACATGCCAAACCTGGAGCAGCAAAGTGCAGAAGGGTGGTTACTTCCTTATGAGCTCCCCGTGCAATGCCTTCGCTGGCAGCAGATCAGCATTATGATCACATCCCCCTCCTAAATGGCATCTGGTACCTATATAAACTCCAGAAAAGAGCTTCACCAATCTGATCTCAAACACAAGCACCACGTCTCAGATCTTTATGAGATGCTTCCTCCTGCATCTACCAGAGAGAAGGGAGCTATTTCCACTACTTGACTGGAAATAGAACTGGCTTCCTTTTGTAAGTTAACGTGAAGCAGGAAAGCTGTTTGATTCACTCCACCTGCCAGAGGCACCTATGGGCTAAGGTAAATTGATGACAAGGGTTCTTTGAATACAATGAGAAAAGCATATAATCTTTTTCAGAGGATGAGCAATCTAAGAACTATAATTAATGCTTATATTAAAGCTGAAATATGGGTAATGTTAAAGATATGCCCTGCCACCAAGAAGAAATGTGACACAGCAAGAGGGAAAAGGGTAGTTTAAGTTCTGTTACCAGATAATCAAGTGCTTATTTACTTTCAGGCTTCATTTCAACTGAGCAACACCCACTGCACTGAAGCAACATTAGAAAACACACGTAAGTGCCAGAACAGATACTTACGGATAACACAGGAACAGGAGATTAAGAAAAGAGTAGGTTCTGAAAAGGTGAATTATTGATCGACACAAACTCCAGCCTGTGCCAGTGAGAACAGCAAACCGAGTGATCACCAGGAAAATAGAGCGTGGCAGGGAGACTTTGCCACTCTGTGAAGCCTGCGGGGAGAGAAGAAAGAGCTGGGCAGAGGGGAGACTCATTCACTCTTCCTACAGGAAGCAAACAGTAAATGAGCAGCACTCAATCTGCAAAATCAACTTCATATGCATGAAGGAAGAGCTAGTGAAAGGCTCTGTTTGACTGCCACCAGGAAGGGGAGGTCTTCTGCAGGCTGGAATCTGGGCTCGCCAAAACCCAGGGCCTCATTCCTCAAGCTGGAATGAGGAGAGTTCTCAGAGTTTCTTGTTAAGGTCTGGTAGTTATCAGTGTGACCAGCCCACTCTCCTGGACCTGCTCACCACAGAAGGCTTCTGCAGTCAGCAGAAACCGACCTACACTGGTTCCTCCTTGCAGAAAGCTCGAGTAATTAAAAGAACAGGAAAAGAGCCAAATACTGTTCTTCACAAGGAAGAAAGCAGAATTACTACAGTCTAGTTGAGACAGTAATTCAGAAACGATCACAGAAGGACAGAGAGAGTCATGAGCAATGGTTTGAGATGCTCATTTCTGTTCTCTGTTCTTCATTAGAAACCATGCCTAGGTTTCTGATTTGGACATAGCACAAAGTTCTTCAGAAAAGGACAGAAGAGTTTGGAGCTGCAAAAGGGACACACAGCTTTACATTTCGCCTGAGAGGAAAGAACAGTTCTGAGATCTGCTTGGGGACTTTACCTCCTTCACAATAGCACCGATCAGCCGGCGTGCCAGGACGATCGTCGTCACTGTCAGCACGTTGAAGTCAATAAGATGAAAGTTCTGCGGTGACAAAAACAGAATGATTCCACTTTCGATCAGGCAGCAGAATCCCACATTCAACAGAAAAGCTCCCAAGTTACTCTCTTCTTCTCGGACTCTCTCTCTTCTGAGATCAGAAAGAGAATGCCAAGCAGACAGCCAGTGCTCAAAATTTGCCAAGTAAGAGTCACGTGAGCAACCCTCCAGGGCTGTAGAGTCACACATAGTTTGCATTAAACATATATAGAAAACTTTATGTCTAACGACCCAAGAGACAGTCTGTGAATATCACCGGACAGCAGCTGTCCTTTGGTGCTTACCAATGACGTGTGTGAAGGCGGATGGGAGGGTGGGTACCACCAAACAGTTTTGTAGATGTTGATGTAGTGGACAAACAGAGCAACGAGATGACAGAAGAAGAGCTGAAGTTCAAACAGCACACTCCTCTCCACAGGCAGCTCTGGGATCTTACAGTGCCGGAGGGGGACGACTGTCTGAGTTGCCAAAGGTGGGCTGGAAAGGCCTGTACCTGCACCGCTTCTACCAAGGTAAACCAAAACCCAGCAGTCACTTCCTTGAGATAAACACAGCGCTGTCCTCCAGCTCACGTACTCAGACTATAGAAGTCGGTGGGTCTAATATTGACTGAGAAACCTAAGTTGACTATCATGGTCAATGGCCGCCACAAACCAGAAGTGTCAGCACCCCGAGGATGTCTAGGACGACTGTTACAGGCAGATGTGAGCGGGAATTTGCCCAGCGAAAGCAATATTTGGAACCAGGCCAATCTACAGCACCGGGTCATTTGGTATTAAATCCCTTGCGTTGAGTCAGGTTCAAAAGCTGTGGCTGTGTTTTGCTATTCAAGGGGCAACCAGTGGCCCTCTTAATTAATTGGAAGCTTTTAGGCCTCGAGTTGCTATTTACATTTCTAAGAGTGCTTGAACATGAAACACGGAGCAATTAAACACAAGCCCTTTCTCATTCTTCAACCTCTATTCAACTATGGAGGAAAAACAAGTTTAGTCAGAGGTGCATATTCCTGTGTGAGCACGTACACAATCCCAGACAGCAACCCTTTTAATCAAAGGGAAGGGAATTAATATATACTAGATATATCTCTCCTGATTTGCACTCTCTAAATAACAACAGTCAAAGGAATCTGGGTGTGGGTTTCAAAGGAACTACAGAGCACCAACTCCTATTGAAAATCCCAAAACGAAACCACAGAAGTCTTGGAGTGTGACTGCAGAAAGACTTCTAGCCCAGGGGTAGACACAGGTGGATCAACCTATGCTTTTTAAAACAGAAGGCTGACAGCCTAAAATAAGGCCATACGTGAGGGGAAAACTTTAGGAACCCAAGCTGTCTCTCTGAAACCCCCAGATTCCTAAGCTGACAAGACTGATTCAGCTCCTCAGGATTGATAACTCCGCCAATAAACTCTGTTCCTGTACTCAGAAAGCAAGAGTTCCTGTTCTGGTCCTCCAGAAAAGGGCTTTAAATATAAACACAAAGCCTTTTCTGCTTTGAACAGAAGACCTAAGGGTGCTCTTGCAGAAGCAGCATCAAGGTGCTCATATGCATAAAGCACTTTGGGACTCCTCAGCCTGGACTGCCGTGTAGATGATGGGTATCAGAGGGCTACAGAGACAAATCACTTGGAGGTAAGCTGGGGCGTGGATTTGTGCTGCATTACCTACTTTGTGATAAGGACCTTTGTGCATGTTCTCGCAGCAAAGTATGTACAAGGTGGATTGCTCCACCTTCTGTGGCCTTGCAATAACTTGTTTGAATAACTGTATCCCTATAAATTTCTTGGCCTAGGGCCGTAAGCAGGGAGTATGTTAAGACAGATCTAACATTTTCTTTGCAGTGAGTTCATAGGCACCTCCTGCTTACGTATTGCTGTCGGTGCTCCGCTTCTCCTTCCTCCTCTCTATCTCAGTCACAGAAATGCAACCAACCAGCTAGGCTAGAACCTGAAAAAAAAAAGGCAGCCTACACATCACCTGACCTAGCTAAACTCTACCCCAGAAATGCCTCACCTGACATAAACTTCAGGGCACAGGAGACGCAAAAACCAGAACTCCAGAGTCAGGCTTTGGATAAAAATTTGCCTCTATTCTTTCTTTCCATTCAACGGTCACTAAAGGCTTTTGAACACTCCTGGAAGTCTGTCACGGTCTGACAAAGCACTTAACAGTCTCGGGCAAATTAGAACCCACCTATCCCAATTACAACACGTAGCATGGACACCGCCACATATAGGAAAAGGATTTCAGCTAGACACCAGGAGTTAACAAATCCCTGAGCCACAGGAAAACCAGCAGTGTGTGAGATGGGGAGACACAGCTAGCCTCACACCTGCCTCAGAGATGAGCAGCTAGCCTGGCTAGACGTGAAAATGTGGAGAGCCGGATGTACCTGGTGCGTGAGCGCACACCCGTGACAGAGGAACTTGTGGAATGGCCGGAGCCGCCAGCGGCCCCAGGTTCACAGAGGGGATTTCGACAGTAGGACGTTCGGTTAGGGCCCCGCCTTCCCCCTGCCATAACAACAGAGGGTGCAGAGGATTGTTCTTGGAGGTGGCTTCTCTGCTGGTCACTGCGTGATTATGTCTTCAGTCCTTAAAACTGAAAGGAAAAGATTTATAATTAAGGCTTATCTGCTTACCACGCCCCTGGTGACCAGCGGTAACCCATCACTCACACTGCTAGCTTGCAGCACAAAGCAGGATAATGCAAATTTGCTCAACCCTTTTCTACATCTCCTGTATTTGCCACAGGCTATAGATGTGGCCCCAGATAGCTCCTGACGCTCCTAGGACATGCAGCAGCTTGTTAAGGTGCTGTGAATTCACTGAGAATCTAAAGTCTAACGTATGCAGGCTTCCACAGGAGCAGGAAGCTTTTCATGCCTCTCTCCCAAGCCAAGGCATTTTACACGGAATTTAATCTGCATCGCTGTGGTGTTATCCCTGTTTTACAGGCAGAGCAATACGCTTATGGAGATGCTAAACAATTCACCCAAAGGATTCAGTAAATTGGGGATATTACCTAGGTCCCCCTTTTGCCCAATTTTGTGCTGGAATCAAATATTCACAGCTCTTTTAAAGGGACACTGCAAAAGCACATGAACTGGCTTTTTCCTTTTTTGCTCCTTCAAGAAGGGAAAAAAATAACTAGCATTTTTAGGGCATTTGTTGTTGTATGTTTGCATGGTACAGAGCTCAACGGGATGTTAGCCCAGTTAGCTTTTCTAGTGCTTGCTTGCCACAGTGTAAACAATAATAGTAATACCACGGTTTTAAAAACCTTCTCTAGATCCCGTTTAACCTTAGGAGAATCTATACAACTTAGAGAAAGGACAGGGTGATAATACACCATTTAGTAGAAGTGAAATCTGAACTGTGAAGAAACTCGGATCAGGTCATATCAATTGCTTAACATTTCTTTTTCTGATTGCTAATTTCCAGTTTGCATCACTTAGCAATTAGCATCCGGAATAAAGAAAATTTGCTGAAGGTTTAGAAACTGCTCTCAAACAAGTTTTAAAGCTTACACTGAGCTCGAGAGTCCTCCAGCAAACTGCTGTACTAGTCCCCGACAATGAGGGACAGGGTGCAGGGGGTGTGCCTGGGGCTAGACCCAAGCAAAGCAAAGATACCCCAAGATGGGTGCCATCACACGGGCCAGTGGAGCACAGAGGTGGCTCCAGCACTGGGGGAACTGAGGGGGTACAGAGCAAAGGGCAGAAGCCCCAGTATGTGCTATGGCACACAGAGTCTTGGGGATGCAGAGTAGAGGGCTGGGCGGGGGAGGCACCAGATGGACAGGACCTTGGGAGGAGATGAAGACAAGTGGGTTTGAGGCCCAGGACACCATGACAAGAGAGTCTGAGAGGGAAAAGTGGTAGGATGAAAGTGTTGGGCCTGGGAAGAGGGCTGGGGCGCCGGGGGGGGCACACTTGGGAGCTATAGGAGTGCAGTTCAGGGGCCGTAGGAGCTCTGGGAGCTCAGACGGGGGCTCTGAAGGAGCAGCGAGGGCACAGGCCAGGGGCTGCGG
>NW_009214194.1:0-5667 GCF_000690835.1 Fulmarus glacialis
CCCCCCCGCATCCAATAAAGGATGAACAAGTCCGGTTCCTTCAGCCTCTTCTCACTCCCCACTGCCCCTTCACTGAACTCGCTCTTCTTGTATTGGAGGCCCAAACTGGACACAGTATTCTAGCAGTAAAAGATTCAGATACTCTAATCGTGCTGCTTCTCCTACTTAAAATACAGGAATTCCAGGCTAGGGACGTACTATTTAGCTTGTTTTTCATTTGGCGAGCAAACATACTGCTTATTCACACAACTCTTGACCACGCTGACAGAGGATAGCCTTCGAAGCTGCATATGGAAGGGGGAACATCATGTGGGAGTTTGAAAGGTCACTTATTAAAAATAAAAAATAATAGAGATGTGGAAGAATGGGTGTTGCTATATAGTAAGGTCAGATTCTAGAAAGTGATGGATGGCTTTATGAAGTGGGTTAAGTCTAGGGTTTAATCTATAATAAGCAGTCCTAGTACAAACATCAAAGGATTGTTACAGATGAACTAGCAGGTGCTATTATTATCCATTACAGTTTTTGTCTCTATTCCTAATAGGATAAGATGGAAAATAATCACTTCATGCAGTCTAAATGCTTCATCTAACTATTGCAATAAGGCGGTATTTGGACCACAGACACCAAAGCAAAAGGAGCTGATGTAGACTGTGTACTTCACTGTTACGTGACCGAAATAGTAAGATTTTTGGTCAAAAGCATGTTCTTGCCTCATCTTGTTTTTATGATGATTAGTTTTGGCTTAGTCATCTGAGACCTGGCAGAAGGGAATGTAAAGGGGAATTTCCTGTGACTTTGCAACACTGTCTGGAAGGTTAAAGCAGCTCAAGATAGCTCTCTGACCAGCACAAGCTGAAAACCACTATCTTATTTCCTTCTCTCTTCTCATGTACCAGCTTCTAAGACTTAATTAAAATCTGAGAATTCTCCAAAAGAACACGTTGTTCATCATCGTAGTAGGCCTTTCAGGGATCAGTATTTCCTGTATTTCCATGAAGTGCCAAAACACTCATCCAACCTAACATCTCTGATCCCAATTTCCTCCCATGTTTTTGCTTTTGAAATCCCATTTCTT
Source organism: Fulmarus glacialis (assembly GCF_000690835.1). NCBI lineage: Eukaryota > Metazoa > Chordata > Aves > Procellariiformes > Procellariidae > Fulmarus > Fulmarus glacialis. The sequence continues at coordinate 1,079 of NW_009214194.1, forward strand.
TTCTATGGAAGAGCAAATCCACATGTATGAAAGTCAGATGACTGGCATCCTGAAATTACTTCCCAGTGATAAGAGATAAATCAACACAGTTAACACATCTTGATTTGGTAGAATGACCATGTCAGGAAAGATGACTTCTCAAGTACATAATGATACACCCACAGTTTCTGCCCACAAAATGGCTGAAAGCTATGGAGAAGGAACTAAGAAATGATAGCTCATGCATGCTTTTGGTAGGTTTTTGTAATAAGTTCTTCATCTCAGATCAGTTCCTACCCAGTTAGATGATCACTTTGCGAAAAACACACCACCCCATCTCTGATTAATTAGCAGAAGTGAATGCACCATGGAGAATGACTGATCCTTTTCATGAGAGAGGTATTCCAGGTCAGTGTTGATACACATAAATGAGCACAGTATAAACCAGTGATCAACAATCGATCAACTAATTTTTAAATAGACTGCAGGTTTTAATATTGATAAAGTTGAAAATGAGAAAAAGGGAGTGTAGTTCTTCAGCACAGAAGACAGCAGCATGACTTTTAATGTTTACTTTTCCAAAAGAGCATATGAGCATGGGAAATGAAAGCAACTAATAATGGTCAAAGAAACTTCAGAATCCTCTTTATGCCTTCCCCTTATTTAGCAGTGGTAACTAGGAGTAATGCGTCTGCTTCTGGTTTCCAAGCTGACTTGCTGAAGGCCAATACACCCTCAACATCGGACCCACCTCTTGAACCCACCTATCTGGACCACTGCAGAGACTATGTTTTGTAAAACTGGATAAAGAAAACTGTTTCACTTTTAATTCTGGTAAACATGATTAAGCATGGTATGTTTCTCTAAGTATTCAAGGTAGTGAAAAATGGTGCAAGATGGTGAATGCTCACTGAAGTACACAGGAGTCTTTCCCTTCGACTTCAGTGGCTTTGGCTCAGAACCCATGAACAGCGTGAAAAGTAAACATCCTGATAAGCAATTATCTAGAATGCCTTTGCTGTTATAGACCGAGACAGAATTTGATAGAAGATAAAGGCAAGATTTATGTCTCCCAGCTTTTCTTTTAATAGACAGTCCCTATGAATTCCAGAGGTTCTTAAGAGTGTTATAGAGCTCTACAGAGCAAAGTTACATAATTATGATCTGTGATTTCTTTCAGATACTTCTAAAATTGAAAACACTTTCTAAATAGTAAATAAAAAAATCCCACACACATATAGTACAATAAAGTCAGCTCATTACAGGTTCAGTATGGTACCCATCTATTCCTTTCAAAGCGTCTTTGTTAGATGGAAGAGTTTATGGTTCTGTTCCTCTCTCAACCAGACATGGATTTCATTCAAGTTACTTTTTATGCTAAATACCACTCATATTGTGTACATTCTTTGTATTATTACATTAGCTACAAAACCGGAACCTTTGCTTATCAATTAACTTTGAAGATAATGAACAAGTTAGAGGGCACAGATCAGCTCTCCATCTCTTAAGTTTCATAATACACACTGGATGCCTTTTCACTGCATTTAATCAATTAGACATCACCAGACTTGGTATAGTTTAGCTGTGAATCCCATAGGCTGTATTATGTCATTTGGGAGCAGAATTTGGAGATATCTATATTTTTAAACTGTGCTTCTGAAATAATTCTAAAATGATCATTACACTTTAGTACCTTCCTAATTCAGAGTCACACTAGTAGGGGAATAACCATTTTACTGCTACTTGCCAACAGAGTCCCAACCAGTCAGAGAGGTGCTCTGTGCACTGAAATCATCAGGCTAAAGAAAGTGGTGAACACAACACTGGGAGTGGGAGCAAATGAGTATGTGAGATAATCAGGTATGTTAAAAGCTCTCATTGGTTCTTAAAAAAAAAAAAAACAAACCAGTATTGAGATCCACTATAAGTTGTGGTTTACTCGTCTTGCCCATGACGACCCAATTGTTAATTGCTGTTATAATTAGACATCACTACGTAGACAGTGAACCAGAGACCCTTCCATGTAATCCAAATGGACAAGACAGAATATGAAATAGCAGTCCAGAGAAGTGATCTTATTTTCCTGAGGTTATACAGCAACACAGTGAAATATGTAAGACTATCACCAAGTATAATTTTTAAGGTCCCCCAAGTTAAGCACCTAAAAAGCAATCTGAGAATTACTTTTGAAAATCTTGGCCGTAAAGCTGCAACCTAGTCTGTGAGATACTTTCATCTAAGAGAGGACAAACTCTACAGAGTTCTACAGGGAGAGAAGTCTCCAAGACTCAACAGGTGTCTGCATTCTGTACTGTAAACTGCGGTTAAACACACCTTTGTGTGACCTCTAAAAAGAGGAGAAAAAACCCAGAAAATAAAAGGGAAAGCAGCCCTTGCAGTTGCACAATTGTGGAAAACAAAATACTCTGGTTTTAGGCATGAAAAATCAGTCCCCAGATTGGTGCATATCAGGGAGGTATCTCCAGCAAATACAGCCTTTGCCTGTGTCCACTATCATGATGTAGTATTTTCCAGACTACTAACTTCTGTTTGACATTTGTTTTGAAACACAGTTTTCCTTGTTCCTTGTTTTACACCATCTGAAATACAGCTGACCTTCTGTGGATGAAGTAACTACTGAGAAAATGAAAGTAAGACTGAGAAAATCCCAAATCCTACGTGATGTTACCTAATACAGAACATGAGTCAACCTAATCAGTTGCAAGAATTTACTGTCAATTTTCTATCTTTTAAAATCCATTCTGTAGAATGACAGGAAATATTAATCAAAACACCACCATTTTTAAACCTTCCCAGCACAAGGAAGCACACTGGTAATGAGGCAGTTTAAGGTAATGTTGTGGGGCGGCAGCTAAAAGCGAATCCTTTTTTTATGAGGTAGTGAAGCACCCAAACAAAGCTCTCTCAGAAGTTACTGGAAAAAAAAAAAAACAAGGTAATCCTTTTCAAAATGGATTAATGCAGAATATGAAGGCAGATTCTTCTCAGGGAAAAGGCATCCAGGTTGATAGTTACAGGATAGGGAAGTTAACTTCTTAGGCCTCTCAGTTCATAGGTAAGGACAACAAACAGCAGTTCCAGAACTGTCTACTTTATAATCTACTAGTTTACTTAAGCATGCAGGATTACTCCCTTAAGTGTGCAATGTCAGCGACCTCTCTGACCAATGATACATACAAACATCGTTAAGCTCTTAGCTGCAAGTGACAGATGCCTCCATCTGCTTCTAAACTTTTAAAAGCTATTTTAAATATAAAACACAATTGTGAGGAAAACAAAATATTCTTCAAAGAACAGGTTTTTTTAAAAGTTAATGTGTCTGCCCTGAGTAATCACGAGCTGAAAGGAGTACTTGATGACTAGCGTATATTTCAGTTAACACTATTTCATAAAACCTGGCTTGACAGAAGTACAAGATAAATTAATCAAATAATACAAAAGCTGAAAGATGCGCCAGCTGGCTCGTGCTCAGGAAGAAATACACCGCTTCTGAACAGTAGTAAAGCGCCTGACCAAGTGGGCAGCACAGTATAGTGTCAAGCCAGTTTCATGTGTTACTGACTTGCTTTAGAACACAGTTCTTGACAAAAAGACTACTCACACATTTCAAATAAACATATGCTTTGGATGACACTGAGGGATGCTACATTGTGGAGCATAAAGCTCTAAAGATTAATTCTTGCAGTTTAAGGTCAAGGACTCTCATAATAATGAATATTATGATATTGCATGTCTAAGACTCACAGCCGCTGTGCTGCCTGTTCGGTTTGCGCCTTATCAGAGCTTTATATGAAGGCACAATTTGTAATGCCAAGTTAAAAGCTATTCACAAATAGGAAACTGTTTCCTTTAAGAAAAGATCACAGCGAATATTATTTGTTTCTCTCAGAAACAGTGTGTGTACTTGTTCTTTAGAGTATGGCAGTAAAGATCACTTCCTTATGACATTTGAAAGTGAGCCAAACACCATAGAAGAGATGTTATTGTTTAGCATCAAATTCTTAAGCTCATGTGTCTCTGAACAAAAAGCAATGCCTGTGACATAATGAACCAAGTGAAAAAGAGTTTACAAAGTGCTAATGCTAAAGAATGATTTAAAGAATCTTCAGTTATTGACAAATGGTGCTAAGCAAAGCCTGGCTTGGGATGGAAGTATTCTATTCAGTACCCACAGGGCTCAAATGACTTTCAGTGGCAAGAGTGAATTGAAATCAGTAACACCTCTGACATAAGAATGTGATCAGAAATATATACATCTCTAACCATGTGAAGTGCAGAATACCATCCTATATTTTAGATAACTACAAATTTACAATCTTTTCCATACCAAAACCCAATATCAACCAACAAAAAAAAAAAAGATTTTTACTACACAGAAAGCTTCTACATGAGGCTCTAAGGCTGGTAATAACAAAAAGTAGACCCTTTAACATTTGTCTGTGGGCTTAAGAGCAAGAACCTATACACTAAACAAAACACATCAACTAACCCACCAGTAAATTGCCATTGTTCCAGTCTTTCTAGATATGTCACTTCCATATTTGTAATGTACAAATTATTTCCACTCAATTTCAGCTTTAGGTTTCTAA
>NW_009214195.1:0-237 GCF_000690835.1 Fulmarus glacialis
GCGGGTGCCAGCTCCGCCACCCAGGCCAGAGGGGCCAAGGCAACGAAGGGACTTTTAATAGGCGAGAGAGCACCACTGCGAGGAAGAAAACCCGACCGTTTAAAACCCTTCTGAATAATGGCGCTGCCTCCCCGCTGCTCAAATCAGCCGCAGCACTTTGTTATTATGGTAACTAAATACAGAAGATTTTAACAGCTGGAAATGCAGCAACAATATTTAAAAGAGTTTTTTAAATTG
>NW_009214195.1:253-12126 GCF_000690835.1 Fulmarus glacialis
ATAATGGTAATGGGCTTTTTATTTTTTTATTTATTTATTTTATTTTAAAGGCACAAGGTTCCCTACTCTGTTGTTTTTGCACGGTGCCGGTCAGGCTGCGAAGCCGGCTCTCGCCTGGTGATGGCAGGGAATAACACCGACACACTTAATAACACCGAGACACAGGGCTGCTCGAGGGAGCCAGCGGCCGACGGAGGCACGGAAATCACGGAGCTTGCTGCTCCGACACCCTGCTTGGCCCCACACCTCGCTGGCCAGGATCCGAAGGTGCAAAACTCGAAGGTGCAAAATCCAAAAGGGCAAAACCCAAAGCTGCAAAACCCGAACACGCTGCATGGGAGCAGCAGGAACCAGGCAGAAATAACTGCAGCATCCCTGGCCGGAGGTGCCAGCTCCACGGCCGCTGAAGTCAAGGGGAGGACTGGAGGTAGCTCCGCCGTTACCAGCTCACACCCTCAGCTACCAGAGCCCTTCCACCCTTGGAGTAAAAGAAAACGCTCGGTTATCTCCGACACTGCGTGGTAACAGCCAGGAAGCATCTCCTCTTTAGAGGAACCGCAGTGCTGGAGAGCACGGTTTGGAAATGTGCTGGAATCAGAAGAAACCTCCAGAGCCAGGGTGTGAGGCTGAAGTGCCCCGGCATCACTTGCCGGCACAGACATGCAGATAGCGATTGCCCCTCTCTGGGTTTTTTAACCATGCGTGAGCACAGATCCTGCTGGCGTTCAGGCTGTGGTGGCAGATTTTATGAACTGTCTGGATGACACCCGGCGAGTCAGTGATGGCTGGCAGGACATGCAGCTCCCCATGTCCCCGCAAAGGGACGGGACCCTCTCTCCTCCCTCCCGGGCCTGCAGAGCCTATGGTCCGAGGGTCATTCATCTTACAAGGGATCCATTAATCTTGCAAAATGCACCATAATCCATTTGTAGAGTATCTGCAAGTAATTAAGTACCAGTATCGGTGTAAATAAAAAGGGACATTTTGTAGTATTTTGAGTTGTGGGTTGGTTTTTTTCACATTGCACTGTGCCAATTCATGAGGCGCAGTTGGCAGCGGCTCTCCCAGTCATCAGTGTATCGCACCGTCATCCAGCCCTGCGACTGAACATCCCCACGCGACTTCGAGTGCCGCAACACCCAGCCCAAGCAGAAGAGCTGCCCGCTAATGTGATGTCCTCTGTTGCCCAAGCTCTTGTTGAGGCAACCGAAATCTTGCCTGAGAGTTGATTAAATGTGTGCTCTGGCCCATGAGGGATCATCGAAGCATCCTCCCTGTGATGGATGGCAACCTGGGAACACACCCTGTGCCAAGGCCGCCGTCTCTCCAGGACTTGCACCCCGGACCTGGTGGCTGACGGGGATGCCTTGCACAGCCCAGCCAACAAATCTGCTGCGGCTCCTCCACGAGCCAAACTGGACTAATACTCACAGCAGCGGCAGGTGCTGCTCCAGAGGGGAAAGCATCCCACGAGGTCCTGGGAGCAGCATGGGATGGAGACAAGGATCCCCAGCGCCTCTTCTCCAGCTCTGCTCTTGCTCTAGGAGTTATTAACCCTCCCAGCACACCCAGTCCCGCTTGTGCCATCACCCACGCATCTATGGCATGGTCATGGCTACATCAGGTCCCTGCACCCGCCAGCGCCCTGGAACCTCCTGGGGACAGCACAAGCAGAGTGGTCCAAGCACACACGCTACTACCAACATGCTGAGAGTCAACCATCAGCTCCCGCGGGGAACCCAGCGCCAGCAGTACAAGCCCGGGCTCCGGGTCCTCCTCCAGCAGCCACCCCCACCCCAGACCCATTAGCTGAAGCTTCACAGCAGCAGGACAGTCCCCTGCCCCGCCCAAGACCCTTTGCCTGAAAACTGCTAAAAATCACCATGGGGTTCATCGCTACTGTGCTTGGTGCTGCTGCAGAGGTCTGTTTTCCCTACTAACGCTTAAAGAAATAAACCAGGGTTTGGAAGCACCGGTAAAACCAAGGCAAGGGGAACAGCTCCTTCCGCCGCCCTGGTTTCGGGGTCAGCAGCCGGCTGGCTCCAGGAGCATCCCTGCTGCAGCAGCCAGCCCCGGCCGGCGAGGAGGGGCTGCATCCGAGGCAGCGGTACCCGGTATTTATTTGGAGGAGATAGGACAACCAGGAACCGCGCGGAGGGGACAGAGAGATGAAATCAGAAGGAGTGGGGGGACAAAAGGAAGGATCAGGAGAAATGGCAGAGGGAAGCAAGGAGGAGGGGCTGGAGCTGCCGGGGAGGACAGCGCTATTCCGATGCTTCATTCGGAGGCTCCGGTGCCCTTCACCCTGATGCCTATTTAATGTCATCCTATTCAGCAAGTGTCCCCATGATCTGGTAATTATCTTTTACTTACAAAAGAGCATCTCTGTGTCACAAATGCTCCCCTCTCCGGATCTGCCACAGATCAATATCTCTTCAAGGCCTTCGCCATTGTTTGGGGAATGGAATTGATTTCTCTGAGGCGCAGGGGGAGGAAAAATATATAAATAAGTGCTGTGGAGATGTGTCCCTGCTGAAGGCTGTGCTGGGCTGTGCTGGTGAAGCAAAAGGAAAGCGTACGGATCCCAACTGACCATCGCACGCATTGCGTCCTATTGCTGTCCCTGCTGAGCTGGCTGCAGGGGACACTCAAGTTGTTTTATCATTCTGTGCACGAGGGTCCAAAATGCTGGAGCCAGAAGAAATCTCTAGTTCAAGATATCACCAGCTTTCAAAGATTTTACAGCAGGATAAGAAGTGTGAAGGTGCTGATTCAACACCGTCCATAAGGATGTGTGCATGTCCCACTTTAGGGTTGAAGCCTGAGGTTGAGCACTTGCTGCTGTGGCCCTGGTGGGGCCCTAGAGAGAAGCCTTGGAGACCTCCTTGACTTAGACATCAGCACCTTGGTGTGACCAGCACAGCACCGACACTGAAATCCAGAGCAATGCAAGAGCCACCGAACCGTGCCGCTGCCAAGCCGCCGACAGTGTGACCGCAGCAAGCACAAGCTAAACACGGCAGCGCCAACCCAACACCCTTCACGGTCCTCTCATCTGGCTAGAAGATAACCTTCAAAATCATGAGATGTAGGATAAATACAATTTGATCTTGTGTTTGAGTCCGGGTTTCTAAACCTTTGGGATCCCTGAGCTGAGCCCCCCCAGGGCATCACACAGCTTCTGCAGCCGGGGGCTTCAGAGCGATGGGGAACGGCACGGGGCAGAGGTCAAACCGCTCCCCCGGCTCACGCTACGCAGCAGCAGATGGAAGCTGCAGCAAAGAGGATGAAAACAAGGGAAGATACCAAAGGGTTTAAAAATTATGCAGGTGTGGGGAAGAGGTGGCGTTCGTTACTGCCTCCTCCCCAGCGGCAGCAACCTTTTATGTATTTGAAGGCTGTTACCATGTTTTACTTCTGTCTTCTCCAGAAAAAACCCAACATCTTCTTGTAATATCCGCAAACGGGCCCTTGGTTTCTAATTCTCTCTTCTGTCCTGTCTGTCTTTCATTTCACATCCCTCTTTAAGCATGCCACCAGGCGCCGGACCCCGAGCCAGCGCCAGCCGGGGCGCAGCCGGTGCCGAGGAGGGAGCCAGGGTTTCGCCTCCTCCTTCGTACACGGCGCTATGAGATCGGTGTTTGTCTTCCCCTCAAACACCCTGGCAGGGTTGAGCCGTGCCGAGCTTGCAGTCTAGTAGAACCGCTGCCATCCATTTCAACCTTTCCCATCATGTCCTAATTTCTTGTTGTTCAAGTGGGAGGAAAGGCGAAAAAAAAAAGAAGAGTGGAGGGGAAGGTGGAGATGTGACATGAGAAAACCTGCGGCAAAGCCTTTCTTCCAAGGACCTCTAAAAGTGCATTTGTTCAGCTCCTTGGATGGAGATGCTCACAGGTTTATAAAGCGCTGCTGAGCTGCTGGGGCCTCCTCGCCTCCTGAAAAGCAAACGAATCTCAAAGCACACGCTTCCATGCAACAGATCTCAGTTGAGCCCGGTCAGTCTGGGGAAGGAGAAATGAAAGAGGATGAGAAAGAGCACGAGGTGAAGGAGAAGCACGTCTCCCAGTGCACAGGCACCAAAATGCTGGCTGTAGGAGGGAACAGAGGAGCATTCTAAGTGAGAAAACATATGCAGTGAGAAGGCGGCAACCCTTACAGAGGGAAAAAACATCAGATGGGACTAGGTACACACGCAAGCAGCTTTGGAAGGAGTCAGCTCATTCAGGGAATTCAACAGCACGTCGACAGATGAAATTCAGGGCAAGCACATCCAGGGTACCACTTTTGGGGAACAACAATTAGGACCCGTCACGCATGCTGATGCAGCTCCAAATTAACCCCAACCATCCGAGGAAGAGACGGAGGCACTCCAGAGCACAAACATCTCAGTGGAAGCGATGGTCCAAAGATGGTAGTTTGTGCTCAGAAGCGAGCGGTAAATAAAACTGTCATATTAGCAAGCAGGTCTATAAATCAGTAGGTCTCTCATCTGTGACACCGCGCGTGGTTCTGCCGTGCCGAGCGGGGGAAGAGGCAGATGCGGGGCAGGGAAGAGCAACGCGGCCGCTGGGAGCACGGGAGGAACTCGGGCAGCGACAGACTGAAAACATTCAGGGGATTTGATTCACTTAAAGGAAGAAATGAATTTCAAAGGACACAGAGGTATAAATCCCCACGTAAGAGAGAAGGTACCTCTGAGCTTGATTATTTAAACGTTCAGATCTGACGACGAGAAACACAATTCCCTGTGGAACTCAATGCCTCAAGATGCCGGGGACACGATACTTTTTTTAAGGAGCAAAAATCAGATTAATCAGAGTATCATCGGTTATGCTAGCTGAGATCAAAGTACAGAGGAATGTAAGTGCTCTCACTCAAGGATTTATACCTCCCAAGTAACTGCTTAGGATTAGAAAGAAATTTCAATAATCTGCCAGCTAAGTATGCATTGCGAGAGTAATAATCCTCCTCTCCCAACATCTGCTAGCAGCTACTAATGGAGATAGTAATAAGCTAGGTGGATCATAAACCTGACCTGATCTGATTGCTACCTTATAAACTGGAACACGAGGGTGTTATCATTTCTCCCGGGGTAACCTGTCGTCAGCCAGGACCGTGCCGAGGTAGAAGCTGCAGGAGCAGAGTGCCGAGATGCCTTCTCCTGGAGCTCACCACCCGCGGGAAGGCAGACCTTCAGCAGAGAGTCTATTGATTTTTATATAATTTGTTGTTAACATCTCCAGTCGCTTCCTAAAATGGAGCACTTCCCCAGCAGACAATGTAGGTACAAAGCTATGGGAGGACGAGAGCTCAAACGTGTGCAGTTTCTGTGGTCTATGGTTTGAGCTGGTGCTTGATGTAGCACCAAACCCAGGCAAGCAGAATTAGCTCGTGCCTTAGATAAACCGAACCTCGCCATCACTCTCGTTGGCTTCCCCTTTCTGCCTCTGCTTTTGTCAAATGTGTGGCACACCTGATGGAAGATGACCTGTTTGCCATTTAAGATTGAACATGGGGATATGGGAAGATGCTGCCCACCCCCTGCTCTTGCTCAAAGACGCAATGCTATTCCGGTGGGCTGGGATATGGGATGGTGTACACCGCCTACACCCGAACGGCTCCAAACACCATCGGGGAGGGCTGGCTGGAGAGAGAAGGTACGGAAATAACAGTGAGAAGAAACAACATGCACAAAGGGAGGAAGCAGGGGGAGCAGAGAATTATAACACCAAGGCATCCAATATAACTGATTTCCTCCAACAAACTCTGAGTGAAAGGTTAGCTCTGGTATTAGAGCTATGGGAAAAATGTCAAGAGTTTTTCAGAGAAAAGCGAATAACATTTTTATTCCCCAGAAAGTAAAACAAGGTGAAACAGGAGCGGGGAGCAGCACCCGGCTGGTTCCAGACCCTGCTCTGCACGCGCAGAATCAGCATGAAACACATAGGAAAGAAAAAAACCATCACAGTATCATTTCCTTCCAAATTCACTACAGTTTTGGATATAAGCAGTCTTTCCTGGATCTCTTACTGGCTCACCTACACCGGCAGCTGGTCTGGAGGCAATGCCCCAGCACCTCGGTCCCTGTCCCCGTCCTGGAGGCTGGGCATACCCCGCCCCTGTCACCCAGCTCCCCGCCGAGCTGGGACAGCTTCAGGGCACGTTCGGCCCCGCGGGATGTGACACCCCAGGTCACAGGCGCCAGAGCCTTCTGCGAGGCTGCTCCCCGGGGACCAAGCCTCGCTGGCTGGGGCACTGGTGGCGATCCAGCCAGCCGGGCAGGCTGCGGCCCCGCCAAGGTCACCTGCGTGATTTCTGCTGTGCTGTGAACGATCCTGGCCGGGACAGCAAGCCCCGAGCAGCTCTCCACATGGGGCTGGCTGCCCCGCGGAGGATGCAGGGGTGACCAGGCAACGTCCCACGTCCATCACCCCTACTGCTGGGTGCCTTCGCACCAGGCCTGACCCGGCATGGCCTCTCTCAGCTCCGCTTTTCATTTTTACGGGCCCTAAAATGCAATTTTAGGAGAGGGAAAGCAAGAAAGCCCCTTCTCCAAACTCATCTCCAGAGGAGCAGGACGCAGCCCCGAGTCCCACCAGGCGCCAGCATGGTGACCCCGCTCTCCGGGCACACCACCACCAAGCTCGGTGGAGCCGTCTTCATCGGCAGAAGAGGAGCACAAGCTGTAACAACAGCATTTGATGCAGGCACGCTGGTGTCAGTGGGAATACATTTGGCCCGTAGCTTAAAAAGACCAAGCAGATGGAAGGAATCGCCTTAAAAGCCCTTGCAGAAAAAAAATGCCCCATAAACATGAAGCGCCGCTCAAGGCAAAGCACCCACAGGGGCCAGCTCTGCGTGGAGAAACGTGAAGGGGAGCCCAGTCATCTCCCCGTGCTCCAGCAGGCAGCGGGATCCCAATGCTGGCACCGGTCCCGGCTCCCCACCGCCCTCCCGAGACACCAGCATCCTTCTCGTTAGCTTCTGGTGGCCACTTGTGGCCGAGCGCTGAAGGGTGACGTGTATGAAGCACTCGCCAGGGCCCTCCCGTGTCCTGTCGGTGGCTTCCCCCACCTTCAGGAGAAGAGCGAACCCTGCCTTTGCAGCGCGTGTTTCTCGTAATACAAATTAATCCCCTATTGATTCCCAGCTTAAGGGGAGCTGAGCTGCTTTTCCTTGCCTGGTGCAACCACCAGTGCTCACACAACCCCTGGGCCCGCGCGGGGAACGCGGTGTAGGTGACAAGGGCCGGCACAGAGCTGAAACAGGCCTCTCGTTGAGATCTGCTGCTAGGCAGAGGGCTGCTCGCTCCCAGCAGAGACAGCCCAAGCAATGCAGGTCTTGAGCTGCTCACCCCAGTCTAACTAGAGGGATCTGATGGTTAAAGAAACACCCTTCGTATGCGCCCCACCCAAAGGCACCAGGTCCTTTTCTCCACTTGAAAATCATAATTTTACAAAGGAGGAATGCTCAGCAGTGCAGAGAAACTCTGCAGCAAGAAACATGCCCAGGGCAGGTGCCTCCTCTGGAAGCTTTGGCCCCCAGCAAGACACCTCCCTGGAGCCCCTCCTGCGGCTGAGCTCGCTGGGAGGTGCTGGCATCACCCTCCGCCGCATTTCAGCTGCACCCAAGGGACTGTCGCCACGTACATGGTCCAGACTGCCAGAGCAGAGGTCTGGAGCGAGGAGCCCCGGGAGCTCCTGGCAGCTCAACCCTGGGGACTCCGAGCACAGCTTCTTCCCACCTACCCATGTACCGGCTGCTAGATTATTTGTCATCTCAAAAAAGAAATGCTCCAGTGGGTGTTCCCACCACCGGAGCTGACCTGGAGGGTGATCCAGCGAAGGATGTCGGAGAGTGGCCGGTGCTGCCATCCCTGCCCTGCCTGTCACAGCCCGGCAGCATCAAGGACAACGTCGGAGTCTCGTCATGCGTTTCACTGGCCACAAGCAGTGGAAAGTATTGCTATGGGAACGGGGTATCGGAGCTGGCAGAAGGTGGCCTCTGCAGGCTCCTAGGAGGACAGGGATGCAGCGCTGCCTCCCGTTCTAGGAGGCCGCTGTTTGAGCTGTGCTGGGAAAATGAACTTTGAAGGGGACTGAGCTCTGGCCCCAGCTGGCAGCAGGTCTAACAGGCACTGCCGGGGCTGGGGACACACGCCAGACACAGGCAAGGCACCCTGCCCGCTCAGATCCATCGTCACCTCCATCCACTGATGCCGGGTACCCGGAGCTGGCTCTGCCTCCCGCTCGGAGCTCAACACTGCTTCTCCTGGCCTTGGCAGAAAGGGGGAAAACAGCAAGGAAGGAAAAAAAAGAGCTCAGTGAGCGAGGAGAGTGTACGATGGAGCTGAGCAGAGCCCAGATAACAGGGCTGGGAAAGACAGAGGCAGGAACAAGCAGAAGTTAATGTAAGATGGTGTCCTGTCTTTGCCAGGACGGGAGCCCTTCTGCTTCAGAAAGCTCAGGTTGCCCTACAGCGAGGGGAAGAGTGATAGCTGAGGAGGTGACTTCCATCATCTTTCCACCAAAAGGCCTGGCTTTAAATGAGAGCAGATTTGCAGAGTCGCCTACAAAACCGCTGGGACCCCCGAGGGCAGCTGGTTATGGTGCCGTGTTCACACGCCAAACTGCCCCACGTGTCTCCAGGTCCAACCGTGCAACCTGTGCTCGTGCAAATCCCTTCTAGATTATGACATCCTCCAAGGCTCACCTCCAAAAGTCTTAGCTCAGTACTTAAGCACGTAGCCCAGAATTAGCAATGAAGTCTCTCGAGCCCTGAGGAAAATGGGCAACAGAAAGAGGGGCAGCTGAATCCAGCCTTTCGCTACTTCGGGCTCAAAGACGCGAGCTCTGCTCAGGCTTTCTGCAACCTTTGTCGAGTCATTTAATCTCTCTCTGTCCCAGCTGGCTTCAAATAAGAAGAACAACTCCCCTCTTGCAGAGAGCACTGCAAGGCACAACAGGCAGAGAACAAGCCGAGATGAGAAGAGCAGCACCAATAAGGTTTTTTATTACAGAAGTTGACCCTAAAAGTTAGAAAAACAACAAACAAGCCAAACCTGCAGTGTGTCAACCAGAACATTTCACTTAACGTTTCCCTCTCCATAAAGCTTAGAAAAACACAGTATCATTTCAGAAGTATCACAAAAGACTACCTTGGCTTTTTCTTGCCTTATTCTGCACTCCTTCCTTTTAATGGTGAAATCTGTACTTTTCTGGAAAACAAAAACATCTGATAAAACATGCCCCCCAGACAGGTACAAAAATACTGCAGATAAAACAGAAATATCCAGCAACAGGCTCCTGTGACGAAGGACTGATGTCAGAGACCCGAAGGATGCTCTGGCCGGTTCCACCGGTGAGACCCTAATCATACCAGAAGGCTTCTGGCTTGGGCCGAGACAATGCAATTGCTTTTTAATTTGCAAACTGTGCATATTTTCCTGATGATGTTTACGCCGAGCTACAGATCGGTGCTCTGCCATTGACCAGATAATTGCCGAAGAGTTAGCTCCTGTCTAGGGTACTTTAACCTTGCTGTTGATATTCAGCAGCACAACGGTTTGAAGTCCAACTCGGAAGCACTTGAGGGTAATAAACTGGGAGAGGGGAGGGGGAGGGCTATGCTGTACTGTTATGATTCTGCAAAGGTTTCTGTTTTCTTTCTTGTTATCCTAATAACCCTTTTATAGAGCACGCTGTTGGCAAAGCCCTCTGCTGAGGCAGCCGGTTCTGTGTAGGCACAAGACAATTTGCAAAAGCAATAAACTGACATTCAGCTGAAAAAGCCTGCTAGAAAGATGAGCCATCAGCAAATCCCCCTACACACGCGTGGCCTTAAAGACACGCTGGGTTTATATTGCAGTGAAAAAAAAAACAAAAAACCAACCCCAAACCAAACAGGCAGCGTACCGTAGGGCCCCAGCCACACTGGCACGCCGCAGGGGCAGACGCCGGCTCTGCTCTCGGGTGGCTGGAGGCAGGGTGGCCCAGGAGGTGCCCCGGGGTCACCGACCACAGGCACCCGCTTCGTGGGAACCCCTCTGGAAACTGCTAACGAACCTGCCTGAAGACAGGTCGGCTGATTGCCTCTGCGACCGCTGGTAGGGTGATTTTCCAGAATCAGCTTCCTTTGGTGGTTAGAAACCTTCAGGTTTCCAGCCCAGAGCTAGCCACTGGAAATTTCTCATTTATTCCGGGGCTGATGCTGTACGTGAGCTTGAGCAACCTTCGTCCCTCTGCACATCTACCCCCTTGCTGTATTTACAAGCACAACTGTATTTCCCCCCAAGCTTCGGGCTCCGACTCATGCTCGCAGGCAGACGCCCCAGATGAAGCGGGGACAGGTCCCCCGTTAGCCCCCACCTCTCCCGTCCCTGGGAGCTGCCACCCCATCGCTGGGATGGCTGAAGAGGACAGGTAGCAGCTCCCAGGCTGCTGGGGTTCCCAGGGCAGCACACTACACAGATGGCTGCAGCTCACCAGAGCCCCGTGGGATGGCATTTTGATCCCCCGTCTCGCCGTGCGGGGCTCCCCTATGAGCTCCCCGAGATCCCATGTGCTTTTTCCATGAGCACATCATGTCAGCAGTTCATGGTCACCCTACGACCAACAGTCACAGCTCAGACTTTCTAGTCGCTCAATCCCCCGTTTGCAGAAGAAGCTCTCATGCTCACCTGTGTGCTGTGTCATCCTTCCATCCCAGCTTCTTCGTGTTTGCCCAGTCCTCAAGGTCGTGGAGCTCCTTGGTGACAGCCTGACCCTCCTCTACCTGCATAATGCACGTGGCACCCCAATAGATTTGACTAGCACATCCCCTTTTGTGTCCAGGCCATTAATCAAAAATAAAATTAATTTGGAGACTGGAGAACTGCACCAGTAACATCCTTCAACCCTAATAGCTACACGCATCCTGGCCCTTTCTGTAAGGACCTCATTGGTTTCAGAGTAGGCAAGCACAAAATTTAGCTTTGAAGGGTCTCTGGCTAGCCAAGGACACAGGCTCCAAAGAATAAGTCATCAGCTGAGGTGTAAAGAAGAGCAAAATTTATTGCATTCAGAGCCAGGCTGGCTGGAGAAATCAAGCCTGAGAAAATAGAGACATATTACCAGGGCAAAGCCTACTGCCGAGTCTTAAGCCTATACTTTTGCAGACGGCTAATCCTGCTAACGTTA
This sequence comes from Fulmarus glacialis, assembly GCF_000690835.1. Classification (NCBI taxonomy): domain Eukaryota; kingdom Metazoa; phylum Chordata; class Aves; order Procellariiformes; family Procellariidae; genus Fulmarus; species Fulmarus glacialis. Next base: position 11,431 of record NW_009214195.1, read on the forward strand.
AAACAGGAGCTGAGGGGTTTTAATGGCAGAGCTATTTATGGAGAGCTCATCTAACTCTTCATCATCTCCCTAAGATCCTGGTGGAGGAAAGAGCCTCATAACTCAGAGGCCTGCTGGACACGAAAGGCAAACAGATGTCATTGTGAGCGAGGAGAAGACACGGGGAGGATCTGGTGGCACATCTGAGAGCCCCGCTGATGGCCCTGCTCGCTCGCAGGGAGCAGGCTGGGTACGCAGCAACGCTGGTCTTGCTTTGGTGATACCATTTACAACCTGCGCAGCTCAAGCAGCTCGTCGTGCTGTCACCTTCCCTCTCCAGTCCTCCACCAAGCCTCGTCCCACCTAACACCATCAGGGATACCTTGCACCGCACCCACCACGCTTCTCCCCAGGAATCGCAGACCTTCAGGGGCACCCAGCCAAGCCAGGCAAGGAGCACAGGGCCACCCTTCAGCTGGAAATCTTCACCGCCTTGGCACCCAGCCCTGCTGCTGGGCCGGGCACCGGTGGCCCGGTTGCGCCCATGCCCGGCGCCACGGGAGACTGGTCGTTAACCAGGCAGAGAGCAGAGGCGGAGGAGCTGGGGAGCAGGTGGAGAGAGGGGGAGCAGCAGCTTGCTGCTCGCTGGAGTCCTGGCAGCCCCGCTCGGCGCTTTGTCAACGCTCCCTCTGCTTAATCTTCTTTTCAGAAGAGCGT
>NW_009214195.1:12157-13801 GCF_000690835.1 Fulmarus glacialis
TCTTATTAAGACAATTAACTCCTCCAGTGAGAGCTGACCTGACCTCCCGTTACCCTGCTCTCTGCAGCCCCCTTCTGCAGGGTCTCCATTCCCCTTCACCCCACACCACCCGTCCTTCTCACGTGCTCCATCACCACTGACTCAAAGCTGCCCAAGTCTTCACCTTACCTAGCTCCATCCCCTCCTTTCACAGGTACCTGCCATGACCTGCTGCTCATTTAAATCCCTTTTTGGGCTTCCCACTTCTTCCCCTCGCTTTCCTCCTGCCCACCACCCTCCTGCCTCCTTATATGCTCAGACGCCCCATTTCTGCCTGGCATCCTTCAGCCCAAGTGACCCCAAGTGCCCAGCAGACCGCTGCTCCCCAGCCTGCCTTCCCACCTCGGTGCAAGCCCTTTGCCATCGCCCCCTAAAAGCACTGTGCTACTGAAGAAAGTCCATCGCATCCCAGCCCAAGTGAGCAAGGGGGTTTGCTGCTCCAGCTGTTGGCCAGCTACCAGTAAAGTCTTAATTTCGATCACCAGCCGCAAGAAAAGAGAGAAACCAAATCCCTTCACACACTGGCACAGTTGCATTCTCTCTCCCCACCCACTTCTCAAAATAAGGGCATCTTTCTGGAGCAAAAACTTCAGGGGATGGGGAGGGTTGAGATTTTTTTAACATGTTTCACGTCCCTTTTATTTAAAAAACGCTTTATGCAGCTGTCAGAAACCAAAATGAGAATTTTGTTTCTTTTTTTTTTAGCAGTCTTTGAAATAAGGATGCTATGTGGGATCAATTTTTTATGGCAGTAAAGTAAAGGGGGAAAATAGCAGCAATTTTCTCTTTTGAACATGGCCTATTTAATGGCATGGATGTCACGGTGCAGCTTTATCCAGAGAGAGGGAGAAAAAGCCACAAAATGGTACTGTGGTCAATCAAAGACTTCTACACTACAATCTACTTCTCCATCTCTCCTACAGCCAGCTGAGATTTCCATCACTTCTCCTCTTAGCCTTTCTTCCCGTCTCTCCCCTCCCCGCAGCCCTGACAGAAGTTAAAATAAAGCACTAAGTGCCCAGATCCAACGGCCCCTCCTCAGAAAACGCCAGCACGCCAGGCACAGCCCCTCCCCAGGAATCACAGACCGATGCAGCACGTCGGAAACGTGCCAGCTGCACGCAGGGAGCCGGGGAAATGCTGCTGCTCCAGCGGTGTTTCGGTTTCAGTGAGCAAGAAAATCCATTTCATTACAGGGCTAACAAACCCACACCAGCTACGCTTAATCCCACAGCGCGGCCGAGCACCGGGCAGATATTGCTGTCCTCCCTTCCTGCGAGGGCAGAGCAGAGGGGCTCTGCTCGCAGCCTCCCTCCCGCGGGAGCCGCAACCCGTGCAGCCTTATTTCCCGTGCCCATCGCCGAGCTCTGTGCAGCGGCGAGGACTTGCTGCGTTTTCCCTGCCTCTTCTTGCCCTTTCTTTACTGCAAGAGCCTTGACGATGCCGCCTTGACGATGCCTACTGCCCTCCCCGGCACGGCTCTGCTGGGACAAAGCGGGACAGAAGCCCTGGGCAGAGACACACACGCCTCAAACCCCATCCCGAGGTGCTGCCGGCAGCACCCACCCCCAGGCAGCTGGTGTAGAGGCAGCTCCGCTCCATCCC
>NW_009214196.1:0-274 GCF_000690835.1 Fulmarus glacialis
CACCCACCGCGTTGCCCCCGGCCCGCGTGCACAGCCCCGATAGCGGGCAGGGGTTCATGTGCGTGGGCAGATACGGGACCCGGATGGCGCGTGGTGGTGACCATTTCCTGCAAGGGTTGGTGCCAGTTGCCCTCATCTGCCCTCAGTGAGCACCTTATCTGCTGGCGCGTGCCGTGCCTGGCCCCGGCTGTGCCTCAGGGACCCCCTTTGCCTGGGGCAGGTCCTCAGCAGCTCCCGAGCCGCCCCGCTGCAGACCCTCCGCACCCCCACCCCG
>NW_009214196.1:626-946 GCF_000690835.1 Fulmarus glacialis
TCCAGGCAGCCTATCGGGCCCTGGCAGGCGCTTATCTCCCGGCCCGGCCGTTGCTTTCCCACCGCAGCCGAGCAGGGCCGCTGGCTCTGCCGAAGCGGGGCTGGTCCCATCGTCTGCCCCACTGCGCCGCATCCGCCCCATGCACCGAGGGAGCTGAGGGATGGGGGCTGTTTCCCCACCAGCACTGACCGCAGGGATGCCAGACTTCCCCCTCCATCCCCATCCGTGGGACCCACGCGTGGCCACGGGGCACATGGCAGCACCAGCCAGCAGCCACCAGCCCGGGCTGGTGGGGCAAGAAGGGGGTAACCCGGGGAAGG
>NW_009214196.1:1094-1693 GCF_000690835.1 Fulmarus glacialis
TGATTTAAACCAGACAGAAAGGTTCTGTCATCCATCACGCTAACAGCCAGATCATTGTGTTTTAAAGTGTCTGTAATTGCAGCAATACAGAGACTGGGAGAAAGATAAAGGCTGGGAAGATGCAAATGCGGAGGGGAAGCACCAGCCCCCTGCACCCAGCAGGGATAAACCCGGGGAGCCCTGGGGCCAGCCCTGCCCCAGGCTGGGGGCTGAGCGGGGACAGGGATGGGGACAGGATAGCCATGGGGACAGCTGGGGGGTGGCCCAGGCGTCCTCCTGCCTGCCCCAGCTGGGCTATGGCACAGGGCGGGTGCTGGGGCATCCCCGCTGCAGGCGGGAGCACCCACAAAACAGCACAAACCAAACAAAACCGGGGACAGGCGTGGGCAGGGAAGGGTCCGGAGCAGGTGCTGGACTCAAGCTGCTTTGCTCAAAATGTTACCTTTATATTACCTTTATCTTGTGGCAGCTCCCACGTTACCCCCGGCTTAGCGCTACGTGGCACTTCTCTCCCCATCTCCTCTCTGTGGGATCCAGGGATACCCAGGGATGGCGTGCAAGGGATGGTGAGATCCTACCCCAAGCACGCAAGGAGGTAG
>NW_009214196.1:1741-1962 GCF_000690835.1 Fulmarus glacialis
ACGGCCAAGGGTGCCCAGGCTTTGTCCCAGCGGCTGAGGCCACGTGCAAGCACGCTGGCAGGGAATTATTAACATTCAGACAAGGCCCGCTGAATAAAGCGAGCTAACACAAATGTTTATTTTCACAGTAGTGAATTATGACTTCAATAGACCAAAATTACAGGCTGCGTGCAAGGAATAGAAACGAAGCAGACCCCGCCACCCAAACGCCGCCGGGAGGG
>NW_009214197.1:0-33293 GCF_000690835.1 Fulmarus glacialis
GGTGGCGGGGGGCGAGACGAGCCAAGGGGAGCCAGGCTCCTGCCCGGACCCCTCCTGGCCTGTGTCTGGCCGTGCCGCTGCGGAGCACAGCTTTGTTTACAGTGTATCTGTGGTTGAATTACACCACATACAGTAATTCTCATCGCATTGCCAGTAATTTCACTGACTTACCAAGCAGGCATCATTTCCTGAAAGTCAGCCCTTGTACTTAGAGGAAGTAAGAGCATTCTCCTTCATGACTAAACACTATATGCAAATTTCCACAGGCTTAGGACAGACGCACTGTATGGCTGTCCTTTTTTCCTCCATTTTCACTCCTTTCTTCTGCATGTTAATTTTTAAAAACCCTTGATGAGCTCTCTTCCTGGCTGTTGCTCCTGTCGCGGTCATGAATGAAGACCTTTCTCCATTATATACTGAAAAATCTCACCTTACTGCTTCATCCGCGTCCTGCTCTGCCGACAGCAAACTGAATGCTGTTTTAAAATGTCCCAAATGCAGTTCTGGCTAAAGTTCCCATCTCTTTACAAGGTAATGCCTGATTTTTCTTTTTTTCTCCTCCTTGGAATTCCCGGTGTGTTTTGTTTGCGAGGGTAGCCAGCTCCAGCTGCTGTCCCGGGCTTGTGTGTCCCCCGTAATTTTTGCAATGGCAGCAGAGGTTTAGGGGCGACAACTCTTGATGCAGGGCAGCGGGAGCAGATTTACTGTGCTGAAGATGTGATTTGTATTTTGCTGAAACGTGTGATACTTGGAGGCTGTTCCTGTCGGTTAGAACTTGGTCACTAACTGCGAAACTTGGAGGAAGAGGAGCTGTGTGGAGAACTGATTGGTGTCTTTATGTAGTTGTAATAGCTTTCAAGAGTTTTATTTTTGAACCAGATGCTGCGTACAGAAAAGTAAGGGAACCGCTTGCCAGCCAGATCACTGAGCCCTTAAGACTGCAAGTTTATTGCCCCATATTTAGAAAGACTTTGGTTTTTGGCAACTAAAAGATTTTCTTTTAGTGATCGACTGCTTACATTGTAGCTGTTAATTCTTGATTCTGTCTTTCCTGAAACATAATTTGCTTAATTTGTGATTTTTGAGACACCAAATCTTACTTGTCTGGCAGTGTAGCTTTGTTCCTGTATGTATGTTTGTGTGTGCCTGTATATATATATATTTTTTTTTTCTTTTAAAAACCCCTATCAACTGTGTGCTGTGTAGCAGAGTAATCGATAGTTGCTGTGCAGAGGGAGTATTTGTTTTCTCTGTGTCTGGATTCTGAGCAAATAAACCATTTATATTGATGGCTTGATGGCCAAAAATATTTTTAGGATGCAAATGCCTTCTCTATTTAGACTTCACCTGTTCTTTCATTATTTTTAACAAAGACTTTGTTTTGGCTAAAGGAACTGAGCTGTTTCCAGTGGCTGGGAGAAGGAGGTTAAGTGTTTGGGTTGTTTCACCCCGATTTTTTTTCTGATCTTTTCTAGGGAGTTAATTCTTCATTTTGATAACTTTTCTGTTTTGGGATAATGATAGAAATAGTGTGCCATAGTAGCATCAACTGGCGATTAATTTGCACTCACAGTTTAGAAGTCCAGCAAGTGATTATCATTGATTTATCAAGTTACTCACTAGAGCATCTTCTGATATGAAGACCAGACAATGATTTGTGATCCCCTCTCTCTTGTTCTAGTATGTTGACGTTACTTCAACTTCGATGTAAAAAAAGAACATGCTGGCGAGACCCATAGCCAGCAGCTGTGCATAGCCTCTGCGTCGGCTGGCTGTTGATTCCTTATAAAATTCTCCTTAAAGTCACCCTGCTGTAAGGGAATCACTCTTTTGTGGTGGGCTTCTGTAAACTTCATCTCTGACTCGAGCAGTTGGTTCTGAACCGTGTTTTCACAGCAGGCTTCAAGGTGTCTGTTTGCGTCCGTCCTTCTGTAACGGGAGAAACTGGGAAAAGTCTGTGCTGTGAGACGCAGCCCTCGGGGTTGAGATCTTCAAGCTAGCATGTCACCCAGGTATTCGCTGTCCTGGTGCAGAGGAGTGTTCAACAAAGCAGGTCTGCCAGCCCCCTGCGGTGAAATTCTCCCACCAGTGATGATCTGCAGTGTGCTGTCTGGATTTTGGTTGCAGGCTATGCTAAATTGGAGGGGGGAAAAAAACCCCGAAAAATCTGAAAAAAAAAACACCCCCAAACCCCCCAAAACAAATAGCCTAATTCCAGAAAATAAGATTTATGTAGAGAATGGTTGCGGAATAGCATTTGAAATAAAGATCCTGCCTTGTGGGATAACTTCCATCTGTTGCAGAAATTGGACTTCCACTGAAACATAAAATAAGTGCTATTACTGTAAAAACCCTGTTATTTCCAGTGAGAAAACTTTAAAATTCTTACTAACCAGCCTTAAACAGGGACAAAATAACTCGCTTAAAATCCTGAGACGGGTGACCTCTCTGGAGTGATTTCACCGAGCAGCTTCTCAAGCCCGTCAGACCATTTGAAAAGCAGAAGCAGCGCTTTCCAGGTCTGGGAGCTGGCTTTGCGGTCCCTCCGCTTGGCTCATCGCCCCTTTCCAGCGCTCGCTGCACCTGTAACCTCCTCACTCTTCATGGTTTCTTGGGCCGTCTCTTCTACCCCCAACGTCTTCGTCTCCTTTTCAGCTTCTTCTGTCTGTGCGTCGGGGGCTTGGCACCTTTTGGCTGAGGGTCTCTTGGGGCTGGGATCAGCTGTAACCAGTATCAGTGGGTCTGACAGTGGCTTTATCCCGTTGAGGAAAGGAGTCCTTTTGCTCACTCTGTTATTTCATGAGCCCATGGTTTAAGTGATGATCCTTCCTTTCCCTTGAGGAGACTAAGGTAGCTGCTCCTGTTTGCTCCATATAAGCCAGTGGAGTAATTAGTCAAGGCATGGTTTATAATGACATAGGTTGTAGTTATCAGTATGGCCTTGTATTAAATAATTACACTGCATTTTTTATATAAGCAAGTCTAATTAACTGGGGTTGCACTGTAAGCTCTTCAGGGTGGGGATCTAGCACGTTACTAGTTTTAGTGCTCTTTAGATAACATAATTAGGTGAGACAAATGGGAGACTCTGGAAGTTTGTGACTAATGCCTCATAAAACTGTAAGAGGATGGGCTCACTGAAGTCATTTCCAGGACTGATATTATCCTCCCTCTGACTTGGAGGCTGATTTCCTCTTCCCCATTTCAGTCCAGTGCCCCGAGCAGGGGGGGCGGTGGTGGAGATGGTGGGGCTGGAGCCTTTGCTGGGGCACTGCAGGGGCTGGGGTCAGAAGGCGGAGGGCACTTGCCGGGGTATCTCGGGTTGTGTTACAGTGCTTTGACGCATCCCGTCGCTATCCCAGCCCGGCACTTTCCTCTCTTCGGGACCCTAATGGGCAATGGCCATTCTAGTCTGCTCTACAGCCTTCTTGTTGCCATGCTTATGTGTTTGCAGACGTTTCCTCCTGAACAGTGATATTTACCGATGAATAAAACCTGCACAGAAGTGTCTCGCCATAGCTCAGCGATGAGACCGGGTGGGAATCTGAGACCATCCAACTCCCCGAGATGCTGCTGCTGCTGTCCCTGGGTGGTGGAGCCCTCAAGTGAAACGCTGTCAGTTAAATGCCAAAGTGGATCCATGTGACAAAGCTTTTCATAATGAAAAGAAAAAACAAAAAACCACTGTCTAAACAAAGCTGGATTTGCCTTGCAACTCCAGCCTTTTGGTTTAGCTCTTTCTTGCCTATAGCATGGTATCTCCCAGGCCTGCCTGTCCTTGAGAGAGGAAGAACGTGCTTCTCCTCTCAGCATGCAGATTGTAATAAGTGCCTTTAATCTTCTAGATTTCATGTCAAGGATGATGATGTCTCCTCTTGCTTGTTATGAATAGGAACTAGTTCTTGCACTTCCTCATGTGAGCTGAGCTCTGAGGGCTTGTTGAGAGCAAGCTTCTGCTCTTCCTCCTGCCTGCCAAACATCGTGTGATGGGTGCGAGGTGGCCAGGCCCTAGGTGTGCCTTTTTTAGTTTTGCATTCAGGATCTACCCAGGCACCCGTGAAAAGTAGCACGTCTGCGTCTCGGGACCGGCTGGCTCAACCACCGGTTTTCTTTTCCCTCGGGCCCGTTCTCTCCCCCAGCCGTTGTTCATTGCCTGTGGACACTTGTACTGTCACGGATTTCGAGTGGGAGCGTTGTAGTTCCAGGTCCATCTCAGGAGCTGTTTGCGTCACTGTGTTGTGGTGGGTACTCAAAGAAGATAATAGCTGTTGCTTCTAGTGCTGGGCTTTGAAAGAAACTTCTTCAAAGCAATTCTTAGGAGCCTCTTGATATCAGTCTATATTTATCCTCTGTGTAGTATCTGGACTGTCAGACACCCTAAGCGGAGTTTCCAGCTGCTTCGGGTCCTCTGACTGCTGCATAAGTCCGGTGTATCAGGTACCAGAGCAGACGGGTGAAGGAGCAGTCCATCTGCCTGTCCATCTCTCTCTCCCTCCTTTCTGGGAATGGCCAGAAGAGTTGCTACAAAATTGATCTAAACTGTTTTATACCAGGCGTGATATGAGAGAGTGCTATTAGGTGGAATTGTTAAACTCTCTTCCTAAGCCCAGATGTCAATGCTCTCTGCTTTACCTGTATCCCGGTTGGATCTGAAGAGGTGTGGTGGCACAGGAGCGGTGACAGTCCAGAGGCTGTTGAACTCCTGCAGTGCTTGTTCTTGGGATCTTGAGTCCAGAGGAAGGAGCAGAAGGGTGGTGAGGACAGCAAGGGGAGATGATGGTTTTTTTTGAGCAGCACAGTCGTTCAAAGTAATCGGCAAGTGTCTCTGCAGAGGACTGGAAGGTTGAGAGAGGCTAGAGACCTTGGAAGGTGGGAGTTAACGGAAAAAAAAAATCTCAATAGCATGAACACTGCTAGCTTGAATCCCACATGTACTGCCCGTACAGTACTCTAGATCAGGAGGTTAAGGCTGTGGGAGGTAGACAGGCAGGTTCCTGCAGGATGCACAAGGCACTTGCTCTGGCCAAGAAATGCCATATTTACCCAAGTGTTTTCCTGCTTTCTCGAGTGTGAAACAGACCCCCATTTCCAGAGAGCACTTAATTCCGAGATGATAAATCTAGGTGCCTGCTTCAGTCTCTGAAAAGCCTTGGTTTCTGGGTAATCCTAAAATAGCCACAGAAATATCAAGAGTAAGAGCTGCACAGGAAACGCTGCCCGTCGGCTGTTGGGCTGACAGCAGCGGTGTCAGACATGAGCACAAGTACCCGGTGCTAGCCGGAGGGTGTCCCGCACGGCAGTACCGCCCTGGTAGCACAGCCTAACAAACAGCCCATTTTCCTTGAGCCTTTGGGTCCCCCCAGTTGGTTTTTGACAAGTACAAACTTTACACATCATGCCTGCAATCTCTCTTACTGCTTGCCTTCGCTTTAGTGCATCGGTGCTCTCGCACAGCTGCCAGCGCCTCCACCTATGGCTTCGGAGTAGCGATTGTCGTCTTGGGTGCCAAACAAGACACATCTGGGAAGAAGGTGAAGGGAACGTGTCCCGATGGTTTTAAACACTGCAAAAACATAACTTTTGATAGCAATAGCGGGGGAGTCTAACCCAGTTCTTGGCCTGAAGCCCTTAGGAATAGCGCAAGTAGGCTCAGCTGTTCATGATTTTATGTCAGGCAGAGCTAAGTGACTTTTAAAAAATCTTTGGCTGCCTTTCTGCTTTGTAGTAGGAAATCGGCCCTTAACTGGAAATGAACAGCAATTTCTCCTCCTATCAGACACTGTGGTTGTCCTGGCAGCTGCGCTGCGGTATTATCGCACTCATTTGGTTATCTGGCCATAGCGGAGAGCTTGAGCTGGCTGTGTGCTGACAAACCCGACCCTTGTGAAGAACCACAAAACTGATTTGTGTTGGCAGAGTCCTATGGGGCACCAAGAAGGACCTGCTGGTCTGTCTGCATATTCCTTTGGGACAGAGGCACGTCTCCAGCAGGATCTGTGTGCTGGAGCTTGGTGTTTTGAAGTGCGTTGCTCTTCAGTAAACAGCAGACAAAGTTTTTCTGCTTTGAAAAAGTTTGAAAGTGGTATTTGATGTGGAAGGAGAGCTGAGGTGATGTGATGGAGTCAGGGAAGGTGCAGTGATCTGTGCCAGAGCTAGGGGTGTAAAATAAGAAGTGCTTTTCGGCTATCGGTTCTTGCCACCTGAAATTTGAAAAACCAGACAGGGAATTGATGACAGGGAGGGGATTGAAGGCTCTTTCTGAGCTAGAGTCCGCATGACTCAAACCATCATCATCACTGGGTTGGCACAAAATAAAACAATTGTAAGCCGTCTCAGCACAGGCACCAGAAAAAGAGCAAGGGCAGAGCCCGATCCTCGTCACTGAAGCACATTCCCTTCTTGTCCGGACCAAGGCATGCCCTTGGGAAAGGACTGGTAGATTTGCCAAGATTTATCTAGATGCAAATCCAGATGACACTAGTGCTTCTTCCCCCCTGTTCCTGGCAGCCTCGTTTGTGCAGAACACAGCATGAGGAGACTAATTTTTTCCAAAGCCTCTGGGTATTGCTGTGTTATAAATTGCAATTAAACAGCTGTGTCATTGTCAGGTGTAGCTGGTACTCTGTGGGCTTCTGTGCATGAATGAAACACTTGAGTCCTTTGGGTGTTAGGCTGAGGACTTTTCACCCCTCGGCAGTCTTTTTAATCAAACACAAAGATGAGGTCACTGATGTCTTGTTCAACACTCCTCTTTCTTCTACTCCTGTATGTGGAGATGCACACAGTCTGAGTTAGTCTTGAACGTGTACCGGCACTTCTGTCCAGTCAATGTTTTTCCTACTTTTTCAAGAAACTGAGATTTTAAAACAGGTGCTTAGAGCATGTCCTCATTTACAAGTTAATTTCGAAGTTTTGTGGAGCATGAAGTAACGGAGCTGCTCATTTAATAGCAAGAAATTAAAACTTCCTGGACGAGTAGGTGTGAGAAAGGAGCTCTCTGGTCTTCTCATCCTGCGTTCTCTAACTGTGGTCATTTCTCCATTTCAGGATTCTTCATACCTCGATGAGCTCTCCAACAACAACTCCCTCTTCTCATCCCCTGCGGATTCCCTCTCTGACATTGCGGATCCTAAGGACTTCTTGCCTGCCGATAGTCTGAACCACGTGCCAACACTATGGGATGTAAACACGCCGCAGCAGAACCAAATAGAGGTACGGGCTGCTCCTCCTCCATCCTCCCCATCAGACAATAAATACCTCAGGTGTCATCCCATGGTGTTTTCACCAAGAAATCAAGAAACTAACCCAATTCCCTACCGGGGTGAAGTTGCAGTATGATGATGACGTTTCGCTATTACCAGCTTCACTTGAGGAGGGAAGGGGTGAAGTGATTACAGGTACTTTAGACTCCTGGAAGCAGGAGAGAACCCGCACATCCTCAAAGGGATATGTGCACTCTTTCAGAGTGTGGTGCAGGCCCTAGCTCTTTCTTCTGACAACTGTGGCAGGTGGGTGCATCACGAGGAAGGTGCATCCCTAAAACATTCAGCAGGTCCAGAGTGACCTGTGACAGGGCACTCAGGAGTACTGAAGAGACGGACTTGAGATAAAACACCGTGACCTAGGTCATTAAGTGTCCCCAGCAGCAGCCTCTGCCATTTGTTTATTCTCCATGGCAAATATTTTAGTAACAATGACTTAAAAAACAAACTCTGTCTCAACTTAAGACTAACCATTTGTGTTTACTTTGTGAGTCCAAATCCCTGCAAGCTTTTTCATCTCTGAGTTTTCCTGGGCGTGTCATCTCCCGGCAGTCCCACAGCAAGATGTGGTTCTGTACATTTTTACCAGCCTTCTGCCATCTGTTTTCCCTCATCTGTTGGGACTGATTACTCACTATTGCACAACCTGGTGTCAGTCACTACGGGTAGCCACCGGCTTTGGTTGTTGGTGGAACTGATACCGAACACATCTGCTGAATCTCTAGATCTCAGCTCTCGCAGTGGATGCCCAGCCGTGCAGTAGGTTTCCTTTGTAGGTCATTGTCTTATGAAGATTGTGGGGGAAAAACATCCAACGTGAATGCCCCAGAGGGCAATCTGGCATGCCTGTGCTTTAGTCACTGTTGTATTTGGAGGTTCTGTCATGTTTTTAGAGGCTGCATTTTGCAGTTAGTAGTGTGTCTGACTGTATTTCCATGATGAACACTGGCTGCTTGTCACAGATTCGAAATAAGAGTCTCGGCAGCAGTTCTGCTTTGAAATGGTGCTGCTGTGTGGCTCAGTGACAGGTTGGCATTGAAGGAGTGTGGCTTGGTGGCAAGGGTCCTGGCCTGGGACTTGGGTAATCAAAGCTCCTGTCTGCCTTAGACTTTCTGTGAGATCTTAGGCCGTTCATGCAGATCCTCAAATCAGACACCTGACGTCTTGCTGAAATCAGTGAGATTTGATCACCTTTGTAGACCTTTGCAACGTCTGCTTGGCCCTGAGCGTGTCTGTAATTGGAGGCAGAGAATACCACTGCCCTCCTTCCCGTGGATAAACGTGTTACAGATCAAGGGCCACGCCGCTGTGCTGGCAGCGAGGGCTGCGCAGGCAATCCACACGCAGCCTGGTAACTTTGGACCAGTTTGAACTTGAAGTTTGAGACAGCAGGAAGAGAGCTGAGCTATTTGAACCAAAGAAATGGCTGAAGGCATCACAGGCTTGTAAACTGGATGATTAGAAAAGCTAGAAAACAGATACATCCCCCAAGACAGGGAAGGCATGTGGCTTATTACTCCGAGTCTCCTATTATTATTGGGTTTTTTACGTAGTAGCCTAAATCACTACAAAAATAGTTCTGTGGTGTCCTGTTTCTAAACATGTGGACTCTGGTCGAGATACTCGATGCCTAAAAAAGCTTGTAGTTTTGTGACTGTGGAGTATACAGCAAAAAAACTTACTGGGAAAAGCTGTTCTAAATCCAGCGTAAAGAATGCAAGTGAGAAACAAATATGTGTCATGTAAGTGTGAGACTAACTTGTCTGACCGTAGCAGAGCAGCCGTCTCGGGTCTTGTTGCATGCTGTTCTTCACGTCCTCCCCTCGCCCCTTGTTGTCCTGTAGAGCACTTAAGTTCAGATAAGGACAATTAACTCCTTGGAATTCCATTTATAAACAACTTCCTTTTGAAAAGGATCTCTAGCTATTTTAAACATTGTGTTATCTGTGTTTTCTGAATACAGAGGTGGTTGGGGGGTTTTTTTGGTTGGTTTTTTGGTTTTGGGTTTTTTTTTTTTTTTTACTAAATTTGAAATGTCGTGACGAGGTGTCAGTTAAGTACATCCTAGTCAGGAGATTTCAGTTTCATTTTTGCATGGGAGGTGGTAACTCACAGGACTAGGTAAATGGATTGTCAGATTGCCTCATGATTGGCAACTGTTTTGTTACCTGAATTTCAAATATGCTTTTTTTGTTGTTGTTAAAGGAGACAGTCAAGTGGTCTGTTGCAAAATCTCGAGGCAGTGCTGAAGAAAAGGTTCCTTACTGTAACATTCAGTACAGGGTGGAGACTTTGCTGATATCCTGCACCAATATACAAGCAATTTAGATAATCGTTCCCTGTCCCTTCCCACATCATTACACCGCCATCATTTTCCATAAAACTGCGGGACTTTTGGCTTTTGAGTAGCCAGAGCAGTTTCTAAGCTACAGTACAAAACTGGACGTCGGTCATGTTACACCGTATGTAACCCAGGCGAATTCAATCCTAATCCATTTGGATACAGTACATCCAATGAGTTGTAGCTGTATAGTCAGCTTTTACCCAGGAGCAATGGCCAGCCTTGCACTGTCAGGACAGTAGTTAATTTATCGGGACAGAATTTCAGTCTCAGTGATTCGGGTGGAGCAGAAACAGCAATCTCTAAACAGCTCTGATACGTGGGACATCTCATAAGTGAAGTTCAATGCATCCTGGGGTGAGACCCACATATAGATCCCAGGCACAAGAACGGCCTTGTACGTCATCTTCTTGAAAAAAAGAAAAAAAAAATGAACTGTCTTCGGTCGTGTCGCAATTTGAAGATACGTGTGGAGAAGACTATGGCCCTATTTTAGCTTTCCCCCTTCTTTCTATCAGTTGTCACTAGCACTGGGGAAATGGGTTTACAGAAAGGGGGACAGAGCAAAATTGGCGACAAGCATCACAGTGAGACTGCACACCGCTGAACATTTCAAGCTCACTACGAAACCCTTATCTCAAGTGCCCAGTGCTGAAGCTTTAGGTGGAGTGTTTGTGATTGACGAGGAAATAGCTGGCGCAGAGCTGCCTTCATGTGCCCGTGCGGAGAGAGCTGTTACCCATAAAGAAAGGAGACGTATGTAACGTGTTGGCTCTGTTTATCATTTCAGGAATGGGCATGGAGGGAAGAGCTACTACACTGTTAAATATTTGCAGGGGTTAGCAGAAAAAACACACTTGCTTCATTAGTAATGAAGTTGTGAAATACCTTTTAAAAATAGTTCATGTAATCCATTGTGTTTTCTCACAACCATCTCACGAGTTTACAGTGTTTTTAAGATTGGGTAAGCAAAGCCCTGCCTCTGAAGCCTGTAGCTAGAATTTTTGTGAGCTGCTGCTGTAGTTTTTTCTGTCTAGCTCATTCACAGCACTTTAAAAATGTGAACACCCTTCTCCTAGCTCAATACATAGGGAATGAATTTATGCAGAGGGGAGTTGGCTTGTCAGCCAGATGTTACTGTTTCTTTTCCCATGGAAGTCATGGCAAGATGGGGCAAAACGGAGAATAGCGCAAAGAAGAAAAAGATGGAGTAAGACCGAGTCTTTGTGCAATTGTCAGCAGCTTTACTGAATGAGTGTCTCTCCTGCTTACATCCCAGTGTTCTCATGTATGCTGTGTATGCCTCTTATGTTAATGTTTTTAGATACGTAGCGTAGAAGAAGGAGAAAATCAAACTGGGAGGTGAGCAGGAGTAGAGAAAGGAAGGAATTGTACAAGTTCAGTCTGGGGCAAGATGATATATCATCCACTATAGCTCCCGGTCCCACCTGGACTGGTCCTCACAGCGTCTTCTCAGCTATGTGGTTAGTTTTCCAGTGCTCCAAACAACCAAGGTTTCTGTCACTTCCTTTGCAATACCTGAGGTGAAATGCTGTGTGCCAAAGCCACGTGGCTGAATTGGGATAGCAGGGATTTATACTGTGAAGATTGTGTGATGCAAAAGCAGACCCGCATTAACTTTCCACTGCTAGAACTGAGAGAAGTGTGTCCTGCCATTCCAGCAGATCTGGGCCTTTCTCTTGCCTAAGAAGAAACTCTTATACTGAGCTCAGATTTGTAGGTGGAGATGTTTCACCTGCTCTCCAGATTTGTTGGCACTGAAAATAGCTCTTCCGTCCAGCTTCCTTCTGGTAATTCTGACTCAGGCTTCCAGTAATGGAGGGTGTTTTTTTCTTTCTTCTTCTTTTTTTTTTTTTTTTTTTTTAAATTTAAAAATGGGAAATAATCGGAGTGTTTATGCTTAAAAACTTCCCATCTTTCACTTCTGCTGGTGGAGCACGGGTCTCTGTAAGTCTGGCACTCTTCGTAGGCTATAAACTTGAAGTAGTGCTGCTTCTGAGGTTGCTGATTACTTTGGATGCCATGAGCTGCTGGCTTGACCTTGCTCACTGTCGGGAAATTCCAGTGTGATTTTGTTTGCGTGGGGGCAGACAACGGATCTCCTCGATTGTGCCTTCCCAGCTAGCAGTGTCTTGGGAGCTCTCCTAGCTGGCTGTGGTGCAGCAGGCTGGATGGTCCAAAGCCGTCATTAACTCTGAGACAGCGGTTAGTGCCTGGAGAGACCCGGCCAGCCCGTACGGCAGCCTGACCCCCACCATCGCTGGCCTGGTGGGGGTCTCGGTGCGGTTTGAGTTCCTGGGCCTCGTGGCTGGTCTCTGTATGGAGGTCCTCGCCAGTGGAGGTCCTCGCCAGTGGAGGTCCTCACCTCTGCAAGAGTGAGGTGAGCCTGAGGGGCAGCTGGAAGCATGCAGGCTTTGGTGGTCTCAGGCAAAGAATAGCAGTCCTTAACCTCGGGACAGTTGTTAATTGGTGCTGACCCATGGGCTGTGTTCTGGTGCAGTTATCTAATTACTTTGATCAGTGGTTTTAATGCTAAAAATAAAATTGCAAAATCGTTAAGTAAGTGCTTGCCTCAAGGGAAGTTTGTAAGAAGATGTGAAGTGTTGGTGTTCTGATTTAATGCTCGGTTCTTTCCCAGCGATGGCTTTTGGTTGCAATTTTGTTCAGTCTTTCCCATTCCCCCCTTTTGGATCTCCTGGGCTGTACTCCAGTCTCCCCTTCTGGTCCCCAAAATGATGCTGTTTCTCTTCCATTAGCAAATCTAACCCAGAGCTCTCAATTGGACTCACCAGTTCAGATCCCACAATGAGAATCTACACAGCTCCTTTTAACGAGGACCTGTCTTGTCAGGAACAGCAGAGCAGTTTTGTACAGAGCTCCCTTCGAAGCAAATGGGAAAACTAACGTAACTGCTCCAGTGCAGAGCAAATCCAGTGTTCCCATAATAAACTTTGATCAGGTCTTGACAGGGACTCCTGGCTTGTAAGAGTCCTTTGAAAGTCGCAACGTTTGCACAGGTAATTTGGTAGTGCTAACGGGAGGTGTATGAAAGGTGGGCTTATGCCTGAGATCTCAGGCAAAACGTGCCATTTTGGGATGACCTGTCTTAATGCTGTGTAGTTTGGCAGAAAGACGCCTGTCCTGCAGGTGTGGGAGGACATGTGTCCCTGCAGGCTTTCATCCCACGTGGGCACACGCGCAAAATGTTCACACTTCTTGCAGGAATGTATTTACCTGGGTCAGTTATTCCCTGTGTGTGTGTGTGTTGACAAAGGCATTTATGGCATTTGCAAGATTTATTAGTTTCCAGAATTATTGCCCAGGGCTTTTCATTCACAAACAGAAGGTATTAAAGCTGACTGACATCGTTAGAGTGTAAGATCTGAGTATAGAGCACAAGTATCTTTGCTGTTGTCGTATTTTCATACTTGTTGGGGTTGGAGGGCTGAGGATTAAGACTGCTCTCTCACCTGCACCCTTTCTGTTCCAGCTGTTCTCACCCAGCAGATCGTTCCCTGGCTTAAACAGTTCGAATGACCACGTTCCTGCTGTCCCCAACACCCCGCTCCTCATAAGCTACCAGGTGAGAATGAAGGTTGGCTTCAGTAGGATCGGACACCAGGCTCTTGACTTGGTAACATCGCAGTGTGGAGGGGAGCAGTTCTGACTGTTTTCCCTTCAGAGGGAGCGAGACAAGAAAATCAGACAGATGCAAGTCACTGCCCTTTCCCAGAAGTGTCTTATATTTCCCTTGGTGGAACCTCGTTATGTTAGAGAATGATCTGGGCTTTCTTTACAGCTAAACCGGCGCAATCTGTAGAGGCTGCTCTTCCTGGAATTACATGACTTTGCTTTATGCTGCTGAGTACCACGCTGAGTTTAAAGCTGGTCTAGGTCCCTTACTCAGGGCCAGATTAGAGCACAGCTGGGCAGAATTCATGCTAGCCCACAGCCCCTCTGAAAAGTGATGTAAACATACTTTCCCTAATTTGGTGTGCACTAGGCGTTGAAAGTAGCTCTTAAAACACTTGCTGGGCCTCGGGGTTGGGCTCTCGCAGATGGTTTTCCTTGTGTTGCTGTAGTCTATAAATGAGATTAATTGTATTTGAAGGGTTTGTGAATTTGCACAGGGATGGTTTAAATGATGGTTTCTGGCACTGTGTAGCACTGCGTGTGTCCATAGTTCAATGGGAACTTTAACATTTGGTGAAAGTAGCTCTTAAAACACTTGCTGGGCCTCGGGGTTGGGCTCTCGCAGATGGTTTTCCTTGTGTTGCTGTAGTCTATAAATGAGATTAATTGTATTTGAAGGGTTTGTGAATTTGCACAGGGATGGTTTAAATGATGGTTTCTGGCACTGTGTAGCACTGCGTGTGTCCATAGTTCAATGGGAACTTTAACATTTGGTCAATGCTGTGTTTCTTTTCAGTCTCAGGCTCCTGCAGAGGAGGAGGATGAAGGTGAGGAGGAAGAAACAGAAGAGTTGGGGCAAACTGAGACCTATTCAGAATATATACCTTCAAAGTGTGAGTGTCTTGCCATTGCATGAGTATGGGAAGTTCTGTTAACTCCATTGTGGACCAACCTAATTAACTGCTCCCTTATTTTCCTGCAAGCAGTATATGGTGTTTGCTGTGGCACATCCCAAGCTTGTGATTTTCTAGAAAAACTTCACCAGTGTACTGATGCTTTGTTGGTGCTACGCTAATTTAACAGAACACTTCTCTGTTGCTTGCTTTTGGGGGAGGCGTGACTTGTTTTTGGCAATCTGAAATTTCAATGGAACAAAAGAGTGAAGAGCAGGCGTTGGGCTTGTCTCTTTTGTTCCTGAGCAGAGGGCTACAGACTATTACTATGAGGTCTGCAGTCCTTTTTGAGGTGTCCCGTGAGAGTAAAGGTCTTGAGTTACCTGTTTTCTGTGTTGTCATTTAGCCAAGATTGGGAAGCACCACCCTGACCTCGTGGTTGAAACGAGCACTCTCTCCAGTGTCCCCCCACCCGACATCACCTACAGCCTTTCCCTGCCGTGCTCAGTTGCCGACAAAGGGTCACTCTCTGCACTACAGCTGGAAGCAATCATTTATGCCTGCCAGGTATGTGGCTCCACCTTGCCCAGCTTGCATGTCTGACACTAGAAAGAAACTGCCTTTTGTAAGGACAGATGTTCAAGTGTGTTTTAAAATAACCTGTAATATAGGTGATGAAACTTCAGAAGCTTTGGCATATGGCATTTTAAATGCCTTTTGAAAGGATTATTTGAAGCTGGGGACTTCTGTGGGGTCTGTTTCCCAAAGAGGCAAGAACTCTTGACTTTTGTTGCAAAGGGGAGAGCTTTACATTTTGGGGGCCTGGGGGCCTTTTCTGTGAACTGCCACTTGTGAGCTTGGCCGTGACACTTGACCATTGCTGCTGTCGTTCATCTGAGCAGGAAATGCACTTGCATTGATGGGATATGTGAAAGGGTTAAGTGGTGCTCTTATAAGCTCACATGAAAGCTGTTACCAAAGGCAAATCCAGTTTAATTTTCAGTTCTGTTCTTGATTTTGCAGCAACATGAAGTTTTATTACCCAATGGGCAGCGAGCTGGGTTCCTCATTGGGGACGGTGCTGGAGTTGGAAAGGGCAGGACAGTTGCGGGCATCATCTTTGAAAATTATCTTAAAGGGAGGAAAAAAGCTCTGTGGTAAGTTGTTTGGTTTTGTTTTTTTTTTTTTCCTTTTCTCTTTTCCCGTAAGACCTTGGAGTTAGTTTGGATCTGGGAGCAAGGAATTCCTTAGTGCTGATGTTGGCTTTATAGTTGACTCATGCTGTGGCCTTTGGTAAGCCGTTTCCACCTCTTTGTGCCTGTTTGCTCTCTGTGAAATGGGAATATTTCCCCTGCAGCGGTGATGGGGAATGAGTCACTATGAAATGGCAGATTATGTACTACTTGGAGTGCCTATCTCCGCTCTCTTTGAAGTCGAGGGAGGGCTATTCGTGGACTTCCCAGGTGCAGATTCAAGCCCCTAGAGTATGGGGTTTTACTGCAGAATACATACAGCTTGTTGTAAGTGGGAGACTGGAGTCTGCTGTAGGATCTTGCGTTGAGGTGTGTGGGCAGTTGGAAATGTGACAGTTTTGCACACCTACTATTGCTTTAGTCAGAGCTATTAATCACTGTGCATGCCCTGACTATCTCCTGAGGAGATAACAAGACCCACATCTTGCTTTGCAGGTTCAGCGTCTCCAATGATCTCAAGTATGATGCTGAGAGAGACCTGAAGGACATTGAAGCCTCCCACATTCCTGTGCATGCTTTGAATAAGGTAGGGGAGAGAAGTTGTAAAGGTGTTCTGGAAAATCAGCCTTTAGTAGCAGTTAGATGGATCCGCCTTAGCATGTAAAGCAGCAGTTGCTTCTGCCTCCGCGTGGCTGGTGGCACAGGCAGTAGCAGACAGCAAGCTGCTTGCTGTTCCCTTCTCTCACCGTGCTCTTCCCACTCTGGACTCTTGCTGTTTTTATACACTCTGCAGAGCTGCACTGTGAGCACAGAGCTGTTTCCTGAGGGAGAAGTGTCTCCAGGCAAGTGCGAAGTACAGCAGGACTTGAACCTTTCTCACCGTTGTTAAAGAGTCCTGCAGAGGGAACAGCTCCTGTTAGATGGGGCCGTGCTCTGCTCTCCTGGGCCAACATTTCCCAGCGCTGGTTTCATGGAACTGCTTTTCAGAGCGTGGGAGTAAGGGAGCACATATAAATGCACAGATTGGTGCCTGGCAGGGGGCTGCAGACGCACGGTGCTGTGACTGAGCACGTGGGCATTTCCCCCCAGCTGAGCAAATCAGAGAATTTTCAGACTTTCTTCCAGTTATTCAGTGATGAGGATGAAATATGTCTCAAAAGAAACAACTAGCAGTTGTGTAGTGGCTATTCACAGGGTTCTTCGTAGCCTGTGCTTTCGTCTCTTGTCCAGTGCATCAGCCTTGTCCAGGCTTGTGTTTGCCACACTGCGGGCCAGTTCACTGAAACACTCTCCTCTGGTTTTTAATGGTGTTGAACAACCAGCTCTTACGAAGTCAGTGGAAACCACATGTGTTCAACACCTCTGAATGCACTCTATTAAGAGATTGAAAGGGATGTTTGTTTTCAGACCAAAAAGGCTTTAAATGGAACTTTCTTCAGATTGGGACCATGGTTTTTTTCCCCCTACCTTTTATTTCATCACAGGTGGGACCCATGACAGTAATATCGGCAACAATCTCACCTGGTCAAAGAGAAAATTATTTTCTAGAAGTAATTAAAAGAGATGGGAGGGTTCAAAACAATTAAACATTCTAAACTGTTGCTTAAAAAAATGAAGCGACTTCAGTTGGCCAGAAAATTGAAGTCCTAGCGTGGTCTCCACATTTCACTGCATGCATCCAGATGTGCTGACACATTGGCTAGTGGAACTTGTCCAGACATTTAAAGTCCCTGTCATCACCATATCTCGGTGCCAAATAGAAGTGCTAAAGACGTCAGCTACCAACAGTCTTTTGTCTGTTCTGCTCTCAGATTGGGTTTTGTTCTTGGAGGCAGGAGCATGTGTCCTGCACGGTCACAGCACAATCGGCAGTGTTGATTGTGGGCAAAGAATGGGCGCGACATTCTGGGGACAAGCATCGTGAGTGTGTGTGCTCTTGTTCTTCCTTTCTGCAGATTAAATATGGTGACACAGCTACCTCAGAAGGAGTCCTCTTTGCCACTTATTCTGCGCTGATTGGTGAAAGCCAGGCAGGCGGGCAGCACAGGACACGCTTAAAACAGATTTTGGACTGGTGCAGGGAAAATTTTGATGGAGTCGTATCCTTTTAAAAATAAAAAAAAACTGGAGAGAGAGAAGAATTGCATGCTTGTGATTGTACTTCACCAAGAAACAAAGTGCTTGGGGCCATCTGAAGTCACTGGGAGCAGCTCTGCCAAGCAGCCTGGTGCCTGCGGTAGATATTTAAATGCTGAAAGCACATGCATCCCCAGATATTTAAATGCTGTAAGCACATGCATCCCCCCACGCTCCTCTCTCCTCCTACTCCGCAGTGTTAATGGGAGGAGGGGAAGAACGCAGCTGGGATTAACCTTTTCAGCATTCTTCTCCCTCAGCAAGACAAGACAAGACACACCTTGGAAGTGAAGGGAGAGGGAGGGGGAAATGACTTCGGGCTCTGAGAAGCAGAGGACTAGGCAAACCCAACACATTTCATGCAGTGTGGGGAACGAGTCAGTCTTGTTGATGTTGGGACTGGTTGTTCCGTTTGCTGGAGGAGGCTGGGTTGTATTTTCTGTCTGCTCCCATCCTTGTGATGAAAATAGATCCTTTCTCCTTAACTGACATTCCCCTCCAGATTGTGTTTGATGAATGCCACAAAGCCAAAAATGCCAGCTCTACTAAAATGGGCAAAGCAGTGCTGGACCTTCAGAACAAACTGCCTCGAGCAAGGGTTGTTTATGCCAGTGCCACAGGTAAGCTTCTCTCGGCATTGTGTGGGCGCCGTGCGTAAACAGTCGCCAGTCACCTCTGTGATCTGAAGGATGCCCCTGAGATGCGAGCACATACATTGAGAGTACACGGTCATGCAAGAGAGGTGAATGGTACTGCAATGCTAGAGGGGAGCCTAGGGTGCTAAGATCTGCCCTGAGCCCCATCACTGCCCATTACTTGTGACTTTTTGGCAAGTCAGACTAATTTCTCTCCAGTTTAACTTGTTCCTGGCCAGCTGTTCAGCTGTATGATGATGCTTGCCCACTTAGTGTATGGAGGGCCACTTAATGTTTGGAAAGGTCCTTGGGTGTCTTGAGGCATGATGGCAAATGACCGACCTCTTAAGAGTTCACTGTACTTGAGTCAAAACTATTCACAGCTTCTGTGGTTTTGCTAACAGTGAATTCTGTTCAAACAGGTGCCTCTGAGCCAAAAAACATGATTTACATGAGCCGCCTGGGGATTTGGGGGGAGGGCACCCCTTTCAGAGCATTTGATGAGTTCCTGCATGCAATTGAAAAGAGGTAAGTCATGTCCAGCATCCCTTTTCATGTGGCTTACATTTTGTGGCAGCCTTTGTTTGGGAAGTGGGTGCAATGCCTGAGGACAGTGTCTGAGGACAGCTTGAGCCAGGAGAGGTGGTGGTTCTGCAGAGGCACCTACCTGGTGCTGCCCTGTAGCAGGAGAAGAAGTTTCACAGCTGTCTTCTTCTCCCAGGGGAGTTGGTGCAATGGAGATCGTGGCAATGGACATGAAGGTCAGTGGAATGTACATTGCCAGGCAGCTCAGTTTCACTGGAGTGACCTTCAGAATTGAGGAGATCCCGCTGGATCAGCAGTACAAGATAGTCTACGACAAGGCAGCGAAGTTGGTGAGCTGGTCCCACTGCAGTGGGGAGACTGATGTTTAATTGCGCTTTGGGCACAGCCACTCGTTATGTGGGAGGGTTTGAGGACCCTAAACATGGCCATGACCACAGACTTTGTTTATAAGAAAGAAAAGGGGTACCCATGCTCAGCTTACATAAAAAATTACCTTATTTTTTTTTGCTTCTATTTAAAAGTTCCATATTTGCAAACCAGAGCTAGCGCAGAAAGGAGAGAATGACCAGACTGTTCATTCAGTGACATAAATACTGACATTAAATCAGATTATCAAACCCCAGACTGTTCTAATAACCTCCTGCACAGCAGTAATGAAAAAGAAAACTAAGATATTAACTCCGCCTTTCTCGGTATTGTCTGCAGTGGGCAGAGGCCTTGATGGTGTTCCAGCAGGCAGCCGACTGGATCGGCTTGGAGTCTCGGAAATCCTTGTGGGGTCAGTTCTGGTCAGCTCACCAGCGCTTCTTCAAGTATCTCTGCATTGCTGCTAAAGTCCGGCGGCTTGTTGAGCTTGCCAAGGAAGAGCTGGCGAAGGATAAGGTGTGGTATCAGAGCCTCGCTGCAGCGGCAGCAGCCATCAGTCTAACGTTACAAGTGATTTTTTTTGTAGCCTGCAACCAAAGGGAGTTAATTACTGTTCAGCTTGACTTGAAAGCAATTTCAAACCTCTTTAAGGATGAATTTCTCTCCAGATTAACCAGAATGAAGTGCAGTGTCCAGGTTTCTGAGAACATTCACGGTAAATTATACCGGGGAGTTAACATGGTCTCGTCTTCTGAGGCACTACCCACTGCTCATTTATGGTAGATGTCGGCAAGCTGATCTGAAACAGTATTTTGGGTCATGTTCAAGCTAGAAGAGGTACCAGATCCTTCACCTTGAGCACACCCTGTCCTTTCATCCATCTGGATGTGATTTGGAAATTTTAGGCAGAAACTACCTAGCAAAGTCAGTTAGCTTCTGTAATCGGAGTCATCCTCTCTGTGGTGTGAGCAGTTGTACGGTTTTGGATGCTGAAGGATTTGAGACGGTTCTTGATCAGGAGCTCTGCTACAGGCCCAACACGTACTGGGGACAGAGTCCAAGGGAAACGTACCTGGGACTGTGAAATACAATCTCTTGAGCCTGTAGCTGTTTGCCCTGACGCTGGCTGCGGTACACCCTCCCTGACATCTTGCTGTGCCATCCCTTGTGTTTCCCTGCAGTGTATTGTCATCGGCCTGCAGTCCACCGGGGAGGCTCGCACCAGAGAAGTCCTGGATGAGAACGATGGGCATCTAAATTGTTTTGTCTCTGCTGCAGAGTGAGTTAAAAATCCCTGTTTTTCTGCTGGGGAGATGCATGGGAGGCTGGAGACATGCTAGGGAAAGCCCTGCCCTGGGGCCACTTATCACTTGCAGTTCTTGAAATGCAGTTTCATAATGCCTCGCCCTATAGAAGCTGTAAATAGAGAGGACACTTAGCTGGGTCTTTGAGGCGCTATTTCTTCAGCGTGACTTTATCAGCTAGATCCTGGATTTTGAAGTTTCCTGTGGTCCAAACTTGCATGAATGGCCTGATCTGACTCTATACTCTGAAAGGAGCTGGCAGGTGTAGGAGAGGCAGAAATGTGAGCTCAGATGTGGTTTGTGTGAGTCTGACTCTGGAAAATGGGGCTGTTGACAGTGAAGAAATGAGCAGGAGAATCTCATGTAAGGACAGAGGCTGGGATGATAATGTGAGGCAACATCGCTGGAGCAGTGAGAAGAAGTGGTCCGAGGAGTTTAGATTCACCAGCATTGGCTTTCAGCATGCGTGTGAGGCAGGAGATGTTCGATTGCCAGGCTTCTGCAGTGTCCTGGTTGTGTTGCCTTTGTCCCTAGCTAAAGGGCGAGTTGGGTGTGCCTGAAGTGAAGCCAGCAGCAGGACTCCTGCTACCCTTTCAGCAGAGAATGAGGCTTATGCTCCCCGACATTTCTGCAGCTTTCAAAATACTAGCCCGTCCCATGAACGCCGCGGCTGTTTCTGCACGATGGGTGACGAAAACCTGGGACATTGGGTTGAGTTGCATTTCCTCTGTTCTGCAGGTGACAGGGCTGTTACTGTTTTCTTTTGAAGTGACTTTTAATGCAGATGAAAGCAATGAGAGATGCCAGAGACAGTATGTGTCCAGCTTAGCTTTCCTCCCTTATTGATGGAAGGGTTGTATTGGTCTGTGTCACTCTGTTGTCTCCAGTCCATTTCTGAAAAACAAATACTAGTTTGGTGGCAGCACGCAAGGCAAGTCTAACAACTGCTTGGATTGATTTCGTCTCTTGGATTGTTTTTCATGTCACAGAATTCAGAGGAATTGAGTCTAGAGGACTACATAGTCCCTTTGAACCTTGCTCGGCTGTCGAAGGAGGAAGGGTCTGTTAGTGATTGCGCACACTGCTCGACTCTGTCCCCAGTTCTAGAGGCAAGAGCTCTTTGCTTAGCAGTGCTGGCCAGATAACTGAGTGTCTCCCGGCATCTGCTGAGCCTCCAACTGCGGCATCCTGGTTTTACAGCACTTCAGGGGATTTCTTGAGAGGAGTGTGCTGGGAAGAAGCAGTTGTTTAAAAGATGCCAAGAAACGGGGTTAAAAATAAACGGATTGTTCAGTGAGTGAATACCAGCCCAACCCTTTGTTCGCAGGGAAGACGGTGAGTGCAAGTGTCGGGAAAATGAGCAAGGTTTCATGGCAGGGAGGCTCCAGACCTGAGAGTGAGTCTTTGCATTTTGAGCCCAGGGTCACCCCAGCACACAGGACAAAAGGGCTCCTTCTGGTGCCCTGTAGTTGCAGTCACTTAATAGCCAGCACAGGGCTCTGCCCCTTCAGGGAGCGATGCTGTCTTTGTCTCCTTCAGCCCCTCACGCCAAGGGTCTTAGAGCTCCCTCCCTGGTTCCCAAGACTCCCTTTTTCTCACACAGGAGAGTTGTCGTGTCCATACCTTTCAGCTGTTGCTTTCAACGTTTTTTTGTTTTTTTTGTTTTTTTTAACCAGAGATCATTCAGCACTGCCTTCTCATTGCACTGGGGGTTCATCCCCACCCAACATGATCAGCATTTAAGCATTTGCTCTTTTATTTGCAGAACAGCCCACAGAAACATTTGTTTTCCTCCTCTTATGATTTTTTTTTTTCCATTCACCTGAAACCTCTACATATCCGTGTTTTGTCACTTTTCTCTGTTTCGTGGGCAAGCAGGCCCACGTCCAGTTAATCAGAGGACTTGGTGGAGCACATTTGTTGGACAGCCTGACAGTGGTCTCTGCTGTCAGAGCATGGAGAGGGGCTGGGACACTGGGACTTACTGGATTTTTCAGTAGTGATGTAACAGCTTCCCAGTATAGTGTTTCCCATTTGAAACTCCCTCTTAGCTGCTATATAAAGGTCTTGCAACTTTGGCATGCCACGTGGTCTGTTGCAGTGTCTCCCTGGAATGGCCCCACTCCCTCTGCCAGCAGGGAGGCCACGGAGAGAGCGTTTTTCCCAGCATTACAGTGCTTCGCATCCCTCAGCACGCCCGTTTCATGGCTGAGGATCTGCTGGCGCAGCCCACGCTCCCATGGCCGACTTCTCTGTCTCCCAGCAGAACCCTTTGGTGAAACACGCTCAGTCTGAGTTGCTGCTGTTCTGGAGAGCCACGCCGTACCCTAGCACGCGCTGATCACGCGCTAGTAGTTGTGGTGCAGGATTTACCCCTCTTTCATGAAATGTGGTGCTATCTCAAATACACTTTGCTACATGATAACCGGCAGATGTTCCTATTCCTGGTAGCTAGAATAAATTTTGCATCTTACTTTCAGAGGCGTCTTTCTATCACTAATTCAGAAGCACTTTCCTTCAACCAAAAGAAAGAGAGAAAAAGGAACTGGCATTAAAAGAAAACGTAAGAGCACACTCCACTGCCCAGCATCTGACCTCCTGCCTTGCTGCTTCATCCCAGCCACTCAGCTTTTTCTTTTTCTTTTTCCCTTTTCTCTACTTCATGCTTTTTGCTACTCTGCCCTGGTTTCAGTTTGCCCTCCTGCACATCTCCCGTCATTCTCTCTCATCCGGAGGACGGCAGCTCTAGGTCATTCACCCTTTCCTCCCTCTAACCCACTTCCCTGTCACAGCGTAGGTCCTCGCCTCCACCACTCGCCCAGTAGCTATGCCCCTTTCCCTCATCCAGTTCCTTGCCTAGACTGGTGGCAGATTGCACAAGAGTCCTGGCTGCATGTCTGAAGCCCTCCTGCAGCAAGGGGGGGTTTCTCCACTTCCCCTTTCTTATAGCATGGCAGGTGTCCTGGGGAGAAAGAAAAAAAAAATCACTTCTCTGCCAAATTATTGGCTGTGGCTGCAGGTAAAAAGAGTTTTGGGATTTCTCCTCCAGTGGGATGTGGGAAAGGGGGAAGGAGGGGGACAGCAGCACTGGCAGGTTGTGGAGGTTGTCCTGACCGGCTGCTGTTGCAGAGCCAGCTGGTTTGTGAACCCTCTCACGTAGCAGGGGCATGTCGTACTGTGCTTGTAAGTAAACAATGTCCCAAAACACTGGCACCTTCCCGTGTCCTGCACATTTCTCTGGAGGCAGTCAAAGCTGTGGGACTTCTTCCCCTGAGGAGTTAGCACTGCTTAGAGCCGGCTGTGTGTTTATCCTGACGTGTGCAACTAGCTTCAGCCCTGATAAAGATTGCCTTGTTCTTCCTTTCTCTCTCTTCCTTTCTCTTTCTCTCCGTTCCCCTCTCTCCTTCCCTTCCTAACTCCCCCCCCTCCCCGAGAGGCGCTGTCTCTCTGAGATCAGCCTTTCATTTGGGGCAATCTCAGCTATTTTGTGATTTCTCCTCCTCTTTCTGCGCTGGCACTTGCTGTTCTGCATTGATGGATGAGGCTGGGGACTGTCCCTTGACACTGCTCGCTATCCCTTGCAGGGAAGCAGAGGGGCCGCTGTGCCAAGGCTCTGAAGGGCGTGTGTGACCCCGCGGGTGTGATCAAGATCAGCGATGACAGCAGCACTGACTCCGACATGGGGCTCGACAGTGACTTCAACTCCTCCCCGGAGTCCGTGTTTGAGACGGACGATGTCATCTTCGTTGAGCACACCTACAACGGCTTCGCAGCTGAGGACAGAAGTAAGCAGAGCAGCGGCACGGGGGGCAGCTGGGAACTGGAGTCACTCCATTCTAGTGGATGGCACCCAGTGCACGGGTGCGCAGCTGGAGAGAGCCACCCGCCCCAGTGCCCCGCAAGCATGGACAGCGGCAAATCAATACGTGACCCTTGGAAGGTCTGGCTAAGGGGATTGCAGAGTCAATGAGCTGATGTGAGGGGACTTTCTTGGTGTCTTCTTGAAATGGTGAAGCTCCTTCTGTGCTTGGGACAGCCTTATGATCTTGGCTAGATTTTATCCTGTGATGGTCAGATTTGGGCTTGTGAGGTTAATTCACATTAACCTGCTGTGATCAGTGAGCAGGAAGAATTTGCCCTGCATGCTCCTTTCCCCACCAAAACAGCGGGGGAAGCACAGAGGGAGTTCACTCTGCGCTCAGCAGCATTTATTGCAAGTCAAGGTGTCTTTGCCTGCTTATCAGATAGTGCCCCCAGAAGCCCTTTGTGACTTTTTTTCCCCCCTCTCTGATTTGCAATTATCAGGTGACTCTAAACTTTTGCATTTTATGTTCCAGATAATTTTCACGTGCTGCCTTCCCAGAAAGAGATGCATGGCCTGAGAGAACTCGAACATGTGGAAAAGATGAAGCAGGATCTCCTAGCAAAAGTAAAAGCACTGGGCAAAGAGCTACCTCTCAATACCTTGGATGAACTGATCAATCACTTTGGGGGCCCGGAGCACGTGGCTGAGGTACTTGTCACAATCAAGAGTATATTTTGGTGGCAGTTGGTGACAGGAAAAGGGGCCAGCCAAGGGGGTTCCTGCTGGAAGAGGGTTTCCTCTCTGTCCTTGCAGTCTGAAAAAGCTATTGAGAATTGACTTTCTAAATTGACTTGCTGCTCCGTGCAGGTCTTTCTCCTCTGCTAACAGCCCCTCTCTCTCCTGTGCGGTGTGTGCAGATGACGGGACGGAAGGGCCGGGTAGTTTGCAGACCGGATGGCTCCGTCATGTTCGAGTCTCGTGCAGAGCAAGGCCTCTCTATAGACCACGTCAACCTGAAGGAGAAGGAGCGTTTTATGAAAGGGGAAAAGGTGAGTCAGGTTCGAGCCAGGGAAACCTCCAAACACTTGCATGGGAGTGAGTACACTGAGAGGGAAGGAGAGGGAGGGTGCCTTTGCATGCTTTTGCCTTGCCAGCTTCGGGCCAAAAAGGCTCTGCAGCTTTTCTGACTGTCTGTCTGACCTGCTGGAAGGTGACAAGGAGTCCTGGGTCCCTTCACGGGCTGGGGAGTTGTGCTGTGGGCTGTTTCTTGAAGCAGTTTTGCAGATGTCCAGGAATCTCACTCCCCTTTCTCCCTTGTTGTCTCTCTCCCTTAGCTTGTAGCAATAATCTCCGAGGCCTCCAGCTCAGGTATCTCTCTCCAAGCAGACAGACGGGTGAAAAACCAGAAGCGCCGGGTCCACATGACGTTGGAGTTGCCCTGGAGCGCAGACCGGGCCATACAGCAGTTTGGTGAGGGCTGGGTGTTCTTGGTCCTTGTCCCCTTCCCCTGAGTGTGGTTCAGACCAGGAAGCCTTTGGCAGCCCTGGGAAGGAAAGGCGTGTGTGGCCGCTTGAGCCAGGCTTGTGCTGTAGCTCAGGTGTATTTAGCTTTCTGAGATACAGCACCTCGCAAAGGACAGTGCTCCCATGTTTTTCCAGAATGGAAATGCAGACACAAAGCAGTTGTGACTGATTTATCTTGTGGGGAAGGTTTGTGTTGACTTCAGGAGTGATTTGCAGTGTGGAAAGGGGGAACCCTCCCATACATGTTAGCAGTGTGTCCTTATGAAACAGGCCTGGGGATTTCTGTTCCACCCTGGAGAGGCTCTGTAGGATGCGGACAGACAGTTCCTCAATACGTGAACACAAAAGAAATAATGCACATCCTAGCTTAAACTGGGGAGTCACTCCTCAGCCCCAGAGGGTCAGGGCTGTAAACTCAACTCTGTCAAGGTCTCAGCGGCACCAGGGTGATGAATGTGACTGTGCCGCTGTCCTTTTCCCCCAAAGAGAGATCTCCTTTGAAAACCAGCATGATGGAAAGTTGTTTTGGCTCTCTCACCTCCTGCTCAGCTTCCCTTCCCGTACCAGCCAGGCTGTACTAACCTCTCCTTTCACTTCTGTTCTCTGTAGGTCGAACGCACCGATCGAACCAGGTTTCTGCTCCAGAGTATGTCTTCCTTATCTCTGAGCTGGCGGGGGAGAGGAGGTTTGCATCCATTGTGGCAAAACGTCTGGAGAGCCTCGTAAGTGCCCTGCCGCAAAGAGATTAATGTGTCAGTTCCAATTCTCTCTGAAGAGCTTCCATTTCGTGTTCCCACTGGCATGGCCAGAGTAACTAGCGTGGGGGATTGCATCACCTCTGACTGAAGGCATTGCAGTTGTGGAACGCAGAAGGCTTTCAGCATCCTGGGATTTGGGAAAGGAAGTGAAGAAGAATACATAACCAAGGCATCAGGAGGAATTTCAGGGAAGCAGAACCCAATCCCGGATGCTGGAATTCCCCCACTGTTACAGGAGCATAAACCCATCTGTTTCCAGAAAGCTGATGAAATAGTTAATGGAATAATTAATTTGTCTCTGTTTCATTTTTCTTTGCTTCTGATAAATCCCCAAATACTTCGGTAAAGTCTCAATATTCCAGAGGAACACTGCCTCCCCACAGCATGTTCTTATCCTGGCCTCTTCTGAGACGTGGCTTTGGCCATCCTTCTCTGGTGTTTTGCAACAGCTAAAAGTAAGAACTTTTTGCTTGGTCTGCCTTCCTAGGGTGCCTTAACTCATGGAGACCGACGGGCCACTGAATCCCGAGACCTCAGCAAGTACAACTTTGAGAATAAGGTAACTTGTGGCTGTTCTCGGAGTAGCTCAGCCAAGGAGGGGTTGAAGTAGTTAGCAAGTACCTTCAGTGGGAGTCAGAGTAAGGAAGATCATTGCTGGCATCTACAGGCAGGATCTGGCCTAGCACCCAGCTCCCCGCATGTAGCCTCATGTACAGCGTACAGAACTGCGTTAATAATCAGCGTTGTGCATCTGAGCACCACGCTGGCGAGAGGGAGCCGGGAAGGGTGCTTGGACCTCTGTCCCCAAGGGAGCTGGTGCCAGTGCCGGGGTGCGGACGTGCAGGTTCCTGCACTCTGGTCCCCTAGGGAGAGAGGAGGCTCCTGACACACGGCTTCCCCCTTGGCACAGCCACCAGGTCAGTGGCCTTCCCTGGAGGCGATGGCTTTCCCTCCGGTGCCAGCAGAAGTGTTGTGACACACTCAGTCCACTGCTGGGCTGCCAGCCTAGGTTCGTCCCATGCGTGACTCTTGTCTCCTTTCGCAGTACGGAGCTAAAGCACTAGACAGAGTTCTCTCCACTATCCTCAACCACACGGAGAACAGAGTTCCTGTGCCCAAGAGCTATGACAGAGGGGAGGCTGCATTTTTCCATGGTAAGAACATTACCAGCTCTGGGGTTTCTTTGCATCTTGCTGGCCGGGTCAGTCTCAGGTTTGAGATGCTTGAAGGAGCCAAGCGGCAGGCTGGAGCAGAAGGTCAGAGAGAGAGAATAGTACCACTGGCTTAGCAGCTCACTAGTGAGCAGGGTAATTGGCCACCCAGATGCATGTCACGCCTCCGGAGGGGGTGGAAAACGGGTCTGGGACAAGCTTAGCTGTGCAATAACAGGCACAGCTGGAGGGACTGTGAGGAGAAGCTTAACCCTAAAATGTACAAACTGTCTTCTGCCGTTCCAGAAATGAAGCAAGGTCTCATCTCTGTGGGGATCTGCTGCAATCAAATGAAGTATGGCACCGTCTCAGTGGAGAAGGGTATGTGTCAAACTTCTCCTGTCCAGCGTAGGGGAGAAGTGAAAGAGGTGGGGGTGTCATGGCCCACCCGGTCCATCTGCACCAGCGCACAGCCTCGAGGGGTTTGCTGTGCGGCCGCGGCAGGATGTTTGCTTTGAGGGGAGGGTCCTGCGGGGATTAGGTCACATTTCCCTGCAGCAGCCTGGCAGCTGACCACAGCCTGGAGGAGAACAGCCTTGGGCTGCCCTCTTGAACATTAGTGCTGTGCTGCCGTCAGGAAGGGATGTTGGTGGCTTGTTGGGTGGCTCTCTTTGGGAGCGTGCTGGTGGGTTCCATGCCCAGCTGTGCCATGTTCCCTGACCCACCGTGCTCTTGCAGACTGCTCCATCACCAAGTTCCTGAATCGCATCCTGGGTCTGGAGGTGGACAAGCAGAACATGCTCTTCCAGTATTTTTCTGACACCTTTGACTATCTGATTGAAAAGGACAAGAAGGAGGGCAAATATGACATGGGCATCCTAGGTATGGAGAAAGAGGGGTGGTCAGACCTCTCCTTACTGCACCCCTGAGGTTCCCTGTTTCTCCCTGTGCTGACTGATGGCTGTTCCAGCCTGTGCTGTTGCCACGGCCATCTCGGGCACTGTGGTGTCCTCACACAGCACAGATCCTGGGACTCTTGCAGGGAGAGGAGGTGGTATGGGAAGATGGGTCTTACAGCTGGCATGTGTTTTGGTCTTTTCTCCCGCTATAGATTTAGCCCCAGGTGTGGATGAAATCTATGAGGAGAGCAAGGAGGTCTTCCTGACCCCTGGGCACCCGCAGGATGGGCAGGTCGTGTTTTATAAGGTAGGCGGCCTGCACAGCTATTTCTGCAGTCCAGTCTTCTCCAGTGCTTCCCAGTCTGGCGCTGTGAGTCGCTGGGTCCGCCCCCCTGCCCTGTGGCTTTGTGTCATGTTTGTGTCACATCTGCCTTGGCCATGAGCAGGTGACTGATGCTGGGAGTTACAGAGGGGAGGCAAGGAGAGGCCCTGCCCTGCCCCAGGGGCTCGGGGCTGCCATGCCCGTGAGGGCAGTCTTGCAGTGCCTGTTTCTAGGCTGCAGCAGCACTGAGTTTGTGTTGAGGGTGTGATTTGACACTGATGCACTTGTCCTGCCCCCCCCGCTGAAGTTTCAGAATCCCTCTGTTTGTCCCTGTTTAGATCAGTGTTGACAGAGGCTTAAAGTGGGAGGAAGCTTATGAGAAGTCACTCAAACTGACAGGATCCTTTGATGGATTCTACCTCTCCTACAAGGTAGGTCCCTGGGCTCTGCCAGGGTGGTACCTCAGCTTGGAGGATAACTCCAACGGGAGAAGGTCCACCATGGCTGTAAGAGGTCTGTGTCTGACCTCTTGCTGGGGGCTGGGAGATGCCTCTAAAAACCTCCATCCTGGAAGGTTTAGAGAAGTTTAGAGAAATATAGGCTTGGGGAGAGAGGCTGTGACTGTAACCATCAGCTCTACCCCAACAGATGCGAGGCTGCAAACACACCTGTCTGCTGGCAGAGCAGAGCCGTGGGAAGAACTTCATCCTCTACAAGCCAAATATTGGGAAGCAAAGCCAGCCTGAAAGCCTGGACAGTCTGCAGAAGAAGTACCGGCGGGTAGGTGGGAGCTGCAGCCCTCCAGTGTGGGGAGAGGGAAAAGCCTCTTTCTCTGAGCAGGGGTGGCTTTGGAAAGACATTTACTGTAACCCCTTCGCAGCTCCTTGTAGCCCTGTTGTAGATTGGGCAGAGATAGTGGTAGCACCCAGGTGTCATGACTCACAGCCCTGGATTTCAAGTCTCGGCTGCATGTTGGGCAGTGGAAAATCTCTAATGCTGTGTGTTTCTTCTGCAGGTGTTGCCCGAGGAAGCCAAGGAGCACTGGGAGAGCAGTTACCACTTCTCCTTGAAGAAGTGTAACCATGCCGTCTGGTAAGGCATCTGCAGCCCCAAACCTGTTCTGCCCTCCCCAAGGCAGAGCTGGTGTTGGGGAGAGGGTCCCTGGCTGTGGCAGTGCGGAAGGACCACGCAGGGAGGCTGCGGGTGGGGGATCCTGCTCTGCCGTGGGAGCCTCTGCTGATTCGGGTGGTTTTCTCCCATTTAAACTAAAGGAACAGGAGCTGCAAGCTGATCCAGGAGGGGAAGGAATGCTTCCAGGGCATGCGCCTGCGTCACTACTACATGCTGTGTGGGGCCCTGCTGCGCGTCTGGAGCAAGATCGCCAGCATCATGGCAGACATCACCAACACCAGCTACCTGCAGATTGTCCGCCTCAAGACCAAGGAGAAGAAGAAACAAGTCGGTGGGTGAAGTGCTGGGAAGGGGAAGGGGAGCAGGACATTTTAGGGGAAGGAAGAAGGGGTCCAGCTGCCCAGTGCCAAGATTCCCTTCCTAAAAAGGGACTTGTTCTTGTCACCTGCCTAGGTGACCCCATGGGAAGGAGGGGAGCTGGGGCTACCCTGACGTGTGTTTGGGCACCGGGCAGAGGGGGTGAGCCAGGCCTGAGCTGCCCCCTCCATGCCCATGTGAAGCTATTGCTGCCTGCTACGAGCTTGCTGTGGAGCTGCTTTTGCTCTGGTTGCAGTCCCGTCTCCCCGCTCTGCAGCCCGGCCAAGAGGCGAAGCAGGCTGGGAGCGTGCTTGACAAATGGGCCCCAGTGCTGCTGCCCATCCCTCTGTTCCCCCAGTCTCCTGTCCCTTCCCGAAGTGCTTTGGGGACTGATGCACGTTCCTCCCCTAGGGATAAAGATCCCCGAGAGCTGTGTCCGTAAGGTGCTGGAGGAGCTGAAGCAAATGGACGAGAACGTGAAGCGAAAGCACAACCGAATCCTCCAGGCCCAAGAGCAGAGCCCGCAGTTCTCCCTCCCGCTGCACATCCTGCCACAGCCCCTGGACCTCACGCAGATGGGGCCCGGAGTCCCCCTGCCCAGGCACTCCCTGCGCCAGGACAAGATCCTGGACTTAACTTACAGCCCTCCCAGCGACAGCATTCCCGACGTGGTGATGAACCCAGAGCCCAGTGCGTTGTGCTTCCCCTCGGAGCCCGTTCTCCAGCCACACCAGCAGCACAGGTTACCCTTTGGCTTCAGCCACCCTTCTGCCTTCAAGAGCCCGGCCCCTGTCCTGGAGGGGAACGTGCCTCTGAGCTCCACGCTGCACGAACACCTGCCTCTGCCTCACCCAGGGCCCTTGCAGACACTGCAGCAGCAGCAGGAAGATTTTGTCCAACAGGATGGGAATATCAATTTTAGAGAGATCCTGGAGGACATGCTAAGGACGTTAAATGGGGCCCCCCAGGAGAACATGCTCCCCCAGGAGCGCCAGAGCGTGATCCAGTTCAGTGGGCCTTTCCCAGAGTTCTGAAAGCCAGCTGGGCACGCCAGGCGATGCTCGGCCGCTGTGGATCCATATCTTTTGGTGCAGAGGTGAGAGCTGGGGAGCCCCGGCTTTTCTACTGGTTTGGACTGACCCTTTTCTGTTTTCGAGGGAAGAAAAAAACCCTATAGTTCCTTAAAGCAAAGTTTATTTATATATAATATACAGTCAGGCATGTATAGATTTGTATATAACATGCGCTTGGGGGGAGTTGAGTGCTGCCAAGTTCAGCTAATCTGGACTGATAGTCTCTGCTGTGTTCGAGTCCTGCTCAAAGGTCAGTGCCCGTGTAGGACTGAGGAGAGTCACCCCCTCCTCTGTGCCCGTCCCCCTGCAGACTACTGAGTGTCCAAGCTGGGTCGTGCCTTCCCCAGCCCTCCAGCCCAGAGAGCTGGTCCCCCCGGGAGCTGGCTGACCAAACTCTGTCTGCATCGGCTGCTGCCAGCTTCCCTCTTGGGCTGCTGTGGGCCTTGAGGCTGCTCTGGAGGGCTGGGTCTGAAGGCAGGGGTGAAGGGGAAGGGAATGCTGTCCCAGGGGAGCTGGGAGCCACTGAGCTCAAACGTCCCTCCGTGCAGGGTTGGGCAGGCGTAGCTGAGAGAAGCAAAACTGCCTGCGCCTGCTCTGCCCTTCCCAGGAAGGGACACCGACACCTCTGGGGCTGCCTGAGCTCCACAGGAGAGGGCAGGAGCTGGCTGCACCCGCGCCTCGTTTGTCAGTATCGTGGCAGAGCTTGTGAGTTTGTCAGAGCTCAGCCACACCGGGACCACGGGGGGATTCCCCGGAGCAGAAGGGCCGCGTGTCCCATCAGCCTGTCCTGCACTTTAGCTTCGCAAGGTCGCTGTGGCTGGCTGTGCTTTGTCCAACTTCTTGCTGTCGCGTGGTGTCCTTTCACCGGGCCATCTCACCGGTCCTGTTCTGTAGCGCTTGTCCTTGGCTGGGCCATGGACGTGGGCCTGGGTGTCTGGATCTGGGCGACCCAGCCCTGCCCACCGCTGACCTCGGTGAGAGCTGCTCCCAGGCCCCAGCAGGGACCGGGAATGTGCGGTATCGCTGCTCATGCTGCAAATTCAACCTCCAATACCAAAGAGCAAAGGTCTGCTTTGCAAAGCACTGCCCCAGACGACCCACAGCCCCTCGGACAGGAGCGGCTGAGCGAGCTGCCTTCTCCCCAGGACAGAGGTAGCCTCCAGCCACCTTTTGCCACCATCCCTGTTCCAGCAGCTTCTCACCTCGGCAGGTCCCGGGGAAACTGTCTTTTGTTTTCTCTCTTTAATCTAAGGAGTCTGGCAGGAAGCTGCCTGCTGGCAGAAATGCTCCAGGCCTGGCAGCTCCTCTGCAAACCTCCCCTCTGCTGCGTTTCTTTTCTCTGCCTTGAGTCATCGAGGTATTTCCTAGAAGTGGCACCAGGATGTTTTCAAGGGAAGGACACAAGACCTTCCCTGGTTGGCCCAGCCCTTCCTTGGAGAGGACCTGGGGAAGGAGGTCCAGCCAGGAGAGGCCTCTGCTGGGGTCCCCCATGCCCTGACAGGTCAGTCTTGAGGGGGCTGGAGCTTTACCGTGCCTGGTGGAGTCCCCTTCTCCAGGCAGAGAGCCTTGGCCCCCCCATGTTCCCCCCCAGGGCTCAGGGACCGGTCGAGCACCCTGTTTGCTGTTGGGAAGTGCTTTGGGTCAGTGTCCGCAGTGTTCATGCTCCTATTGAGATGGGAGCGACCTTCCCTGACACATTAAGACCGTGGACCTGCCCCGCGTGATGCACGTGTGGGCTCATTTTTGAGGTTGCTCTGGTTCCTGCCCTTCGTTCTGGGGGCTTCTCCTTACCCCCCACCCTCCCTGGCTGCCATCTGCTTCCCACCAGCCCGCCTGGCCAGGGTCAGCCCTGCAGTCAGGGCCGCTCGGGGCTGCGTTTTACTGCATTCAAGGAAACCTCCTTACCTCAAAGTAAACACCAAAGACGGGGAGCCCCTGCGTGCC